>NW_025336345.1:4567232-4861116 GCF_004798865.1 Varanus komodoensis
CTCTCTCTCTCTCTCTCTCTCTCTCTCTCTCTCTCTCTCTCTCTCTCACGCACACAGCCTATTGCCAGTCACTTAACTGTTGCCCACATGCGGTTGAGCTGGGATGCAGGCAGCTGTGCTGAGGTCTGATGAACTATGGAGAGGACACCAAAGAGCATGGCCTGAATGCCATGGATGGTGAAAGCAAGGGCAGCCAGGCAGCCGGAACAGGAAGGCAAGAACTCAGGATGGGAGGTCAAAGGCAGACCAGTGGTCTGTCTAGCTCCGTAGTGTCTACTCCAGGACCAGTCCATCTGATGTTTAGGAGTACCACTCGCATAAGCCCCAGCTGGTATAGCCAGGTATTATGGGTACTGTAGCCCAAAGTATATGGTGGGAAACTGATTGGCTTCTCCTGGTCTATATAGCCTGGCAAGCAGCATTCCAGGGGAGCAGGGAAGAGCTGTCCCCTGGGGATGAGCTGGGGGGATCCAGACTTGGGGGAGCCTTCTGCCAAGAACCGAACCTGGAACTTTCAGCATGCCATATGCTCTAAATGACAGCCCTTTACTGGCAGCAGCTGCTGAACAGTGAGGAGGGTCGAATTTCACATTGATTCAAAACAAGTGTCATATTTTAGAATACGTATCTCCAGCCGGCTGTTGTAGAGGCTGTTTATTTGATTGAATGAGATCTGATGTTCAGTGCTTGTGTTGCATCCTTGCCACTTACACAATGAAAGCAAGCCAATGAATTATCACAAATTGTCACTCAGTAAGCTTTCTTGGAATTTAATATTGCCAGCAATTCATTCAGGGGGTGTTATGATGAATTGTCTTATAAAATTTGGAGTAGTGATTTCCACATTGCCTGACACACGATGGAAATTTGAGTGCACTTGCACCACATAAATGCACTGATAATATTGGAAAGCACATCACGCTCTGGCTGTACCCAGTGTAGGCCTTCCCTGCAATAGAAGGATGTTTGCCTGGAGCACAGTGCTAACGAGATCCCATCTGATACTGAAACCAAATCTGAAATGAGCTACTCTTAATGTGTTTTATATTGATAGGAACCACAAAATTCAAAGGAATGCGTACGATTCTCAGGGAGACAACACGGCATTCCTTGTGCAAGGCTTCCGGCTTCAAGGGTAATGTCTGTGAAGCAAAACTAATGTAGAACTATTCCTACTGAACTCACCACCCAGCACTACATCTTGATGAGTCTACAGTAGAAACTTCTCCTCCTCTTGCTCTGCCTTAGGTGCAGGTTTGCGCTATCTGGACAGGAAAGGCTGTTCATGCTTCCAAATTCCCCAACAGTTCTTTGACAGGTACATGCTGATTCTTCAACTATTTCCTGCTCTGCACTGGGAATGAAGGCGTGTCTGACCGAGACAATACAACGTTGCTTGCCCATTTGTCACCCACCCTTCTCCCCCATTGGCCCTTGAACAAGAAACAGGAAACGGTTGTACGCTCTTTGGCCAACAACACCATTAATGGATGGTGCTCTGCCTATGGAGCCTTCTCCTCTGGCTTATCTGCTTCCTACCCTTGGCTGTGGTTCCAAGTCATACCTTCTTGCCTGGAGTATTTCTTTAAGGACTGCTCTGGCCCTTTCAACCCTAGTGGTTCAGTCACACCACCAATATCCTTGGCCTCAGAGTCTGCCTTGCATCTGCCCTCCAAATCCTTGGGCAGGAATGATATTCTAATGATCAGCAGCCACAGCCTTGTTCAGATGTTCTGACCTGGGCCCCGTCCCTCTCCCTCACTCTGTTTGTCACCCTTAACCCATGGGGGGTGGGTTACCATGTGAAGAAGGGGGTATCTCTCTCCATAGATAAGCAGATCTTCCAGTGTTCAGTTCAGTGGAGGGTCTCCATGGATACAGGAAGTTCCCCTGCTTGTATTGTATCTTCAGCAGAACACAGACAATGGCATATTGAACCCTCCCTTCTTTCCCAGCTTGGATTCAGTTTGAGGCAGATTGCCTGCCCTTCCCTCCCTCTCTGCCTGTTCCCTGTGCTTCCACAGCCACAAGACCACCCAAGTTACTTCCCTTCCAACTTCCTAGCTGGCCACAGTGATGAGGAGGTCTTGCTAGAGACCTGCATGTGATGCCTAAGTGGGAGACTAGGTATGTTGTCAAGCAGAATAAAAAGGCGGAATGAAAGAAATGTTCCAAGAAATATTTCTTTAAATGCACCACACAGAGGAGGAGGATTGATCTGACTTCTTTCACTAGGAGATCTTTCCAAACAGACTCAAGAGACTCCCTGCAATAGTCAGTCAACAAGATAGCATAATATACTGCAATTCTACTGCTCAGTATAGGACTTTCCTAGGCAAGCCACCTTGTCAGCATCAGTCTCTCTGACTGCAATATGCAGGATCATCATACCAACTGAACTTAATGGATTGTTATTAGAATTACAGATAGATAATCTATGTGAAACACTTTGAGTCATGGAAAGCAATATTATTATTATTAATAATAATTTAATAATTATTAACTATTATTACTTGTTTAGATCTGTATAAACTGGGGTGGGCAGAAGGCTGGTCTCTAGACATTTTGCACTTCTCCTGCATTCCTAAACACCGGCTATGCTGGGGCCGATGGCAGTTGAAGTCCAAAATGCCTGGAGAGCTACTTTCTGCTTGCCCTGCGGTAAATGAGCTCCTCTTGCCATTAGGCGTCCTCCCCACCAAATAATAATAAAAAATAAATGAATTGCTGGCTCTCTACTATGGGTGGCATGTATCCTACAGGACATGGCACCTTTTTGACCTTTGGGCACTGTACTCCAGATTGTTGCTATCATCTCTCTCTCTCTCTTTCCCATGAGGATGAAATGTTTAATTTACACAGCCACCTACCTGGGTTGCTGCTGAAATACCACAAGGTCACACCCCCACTGTGATCACTGTATGTATTGACTGTTCATTATTACCATGAAAACACACGGTGCCAATTCCCCTCTGGCCCTGCCCAAGTCAGAGTCCTTAATTGGGCTTGGTAATACGACCTGGACTCGCTTTCATGCCATCGATTGCCCTTTGCTGCAAAGGCATAAAACACACTGACTAATGATGTCTCTGGCTTCCAAGGTGTTTTCTGCCATACCGGTTTGCCTTTCAGCCACCTCTCCCCTCCACGAGGTTATTGACAAGGAAAACATGCCCCTCTAGTCACCACAGAGAGATGGATCCGCTAATAAGGCTGACCTTTCCGAACAACAGCCTCCTGCAGGCCTTCCATAGAATGCCAGGCAGATTTCTTGTCCCTGCAGTTGAGGCTCGGGCTTCCCTTGGCCTAGCAGGTGGGATGCTGCAGGCCAGGGTCAGACAAGCTCTGGGTTCAGGATCAATTGCCTGTGCCGAGACAGCTAAAAGTGCAGTCCCGTCCAAGTTTCGACAGAAAAACGGCCGGCAGCACCTGCCACAACAGAGAGCCTCTCCCAGCCACAATCCACCCCAGGTCAAGACCCTGCCGCTGGATGGGGCTTCCAGAGGAGGCTTGGTTCGGGGCAGGAAGGAGAACGGAGGGCTTTCTCTGTGGGACCTCCCCACTCCCCAATTATGGCACAAGCTCCCCACTGAGGCCTGCCTGGCACCAACTCTACTATCTTCTCGATGCCTGGTTAAGAGTGTCCTCTGTGCCAGGGCATCTCACTCACTTCATTGGGGCCTCATGTTAGTTCTTTAACAGGTCTCATGACTCAATTTGGCTTCAACAGTGGTACCTCGGCTCATGAACGCCTCAGTTCATGACCAAATCAGGTCGCAAACAAAAATTTCATAAAAATTTTGACTCAGGTTGTGAACTCCACATTGGGTGGCTACTGCGATCATGGCCATCTCCCCAACCCCCAGGTGGGGAGATGGCCGCAATCATTCTGGGAGCAGGGGGGGGGGGGAGATGGCTGAGATCATGCTGGTCTTTCCTGCAAGAGCACAACTGCGATCTCGGCCATCTCCTCCCCCAGCACGATTGCACCCGCGTTCACGCCCGTCCATCTCTCCCCCCAGAGCACCCATATTTTCACCCGTCTCCCCTGCAGCGTGCCCATGATAGTGCCCGTCTCCCCCCCATGGGCTGGGATGATGGGCACTTGCAGGGATGAGGGGCGCAATCGTGTCGGGTGAGGGGCCGGGAGATGGCCGCACTCGTGCTCAGGGTGTGGGGGAAGATGGCTGCGCTCATGCTCAGGGTGGAGCGGGAGAGATGGCCATGATCTTTGTTGTTCTTTGTCACTTTGCTTTACATTTTTCTGATTAAAACAAATAGTTACAGAACAGATTAACCTTATTTACATTGAACCTTATGGGGAAATTTGACTTGGCTCATGACCAATTTGGGTCACGACCAGAGTCCTGGAATGGATTAAGTTCATGAGCCAAGGTACCATTGTATATTTTGGTTCTAAATTTGGTTTCAGATTTGTAGTGGAATGTTTATGATGTTCATACCATTCTCTGTATTTATGTATTTATTTATTAGATTTATGTCCCACTTTTTTTTCTTACACTGAACTCAAAGTGGCTTACATCCTCCTCCTCCTGCTCTTCTCAATCTTATAACCACAAGCATCACCCAGGAAACAACGATAGCTTCACACCTGGGACTCCATCATCCAGTGTTATCCAATGTTAGTGCTTCTTAGAAGAGAGCCATTGAAATTAGATGGGACCTAGGTTAAAACTAACATCAAATACAACCACCCATTTCTTTCTCTCCTCCCTCCCATTGCAAATGGCAGCACTGAGGGGACCCAACTGAGGAGGATGGTGTGAACACAGGCAACGGCTCTGGCTGTTACTGAGACTCCTGCAACACAACACAATCCATCATGGTGCGCTTCTTGAACCCCAGCACTCCTCAGGCCATGCAGCGCCGGCAAGATTGTCCTCCACGCTGAGTCCCGAAGGGTTCTTCAGACGGAGCGGTAGATCCCTGCCACACAACCTTTTGGTGTCTTGCTCTCTTGAACCTTAGAGATGGCAATATGGAGGGTGCACTTGGATCACAGGGGATCGCAGTGGAGGAGGGGCATCACTTTACACAGTGGACGTATAATATCTCTAGCTTGCTGTGTGAGGCTGGCAAAGATTATGAGGAGCCAGGAGACAGACCAATGACAGACAGACATCCCCTTGACACTTGGCACCTTTGCACTACCAGGATTCCAGGGCAAAATTCCAATATTTTCTCTAAGGAATGACTTACAAAAAAATTCTGGAATCCCTGAATAGCAAACAGTACAGCATATTTCAACTACAAAGCCTGGAGTTTTGGCATCAAGAGATTTATGAGCTCCAATCTTTACATTATGAAACCCCTGAGTTCTCTATAAGGGTTTGAACTGGAGTAGGTACTTTGTTCAGAAGATTAAATTGTGGTTGTGGAGGTGACGATCGTCGTATCAGAACAGTCTGTGGGTACCTAGCTTAGCATTCCCCATTGTGATACCTTCAGATGTTTGGACTATAGCTCTCTTCTCCCTTGACTTTTGACTATGTTGATGGGAGCTGAAGCCCATATCATCTGGAAGTTCCAGGCTGAGGAAAGCTGTTCTAGAAGATCTAGAAGTGGTATTATCCAGGAATACTTTCTATAATTTATACTTGATCTGATGACTGTATTCCTTCTTAGAGTCCCAAATTCTATCCTCTATTCCTTTTTAAGAGTAGCCTTAGCAGTACTGTTCCCCTTGAAAACAGGCTTTGGCGGATGCAAACTGCTGCAAAATACCACATCTGGATTTGGGAAGCTACAGCACATTCAACCCATCCCGTGTGCTCCCAGACTCAATTCAAGGTGCAGCTGTAGGGTGTGCAGCTATCTAAACCACAGGAGGTCAGAAGAGGACTCCAGGAGGACCAGATTTGAATAGCAATTTCTGCAATCCTGCTCTGTGAGCTCTTCCTTCCCACTCAATCTGATGGAGCCTGGATCCAATTCCCTTCCTTGTGGGACATAAGCACACCTGTGACAAAGAGAAGACCCTTTGCAGAAGCAGCCCTAAGATAATGGAACAACTTCCCAGAAGCCACCCACTTCTATGAATCCCTCCTGTTTTCCATGAAAGAAATTAGGAGAGTAAGTACTCGGAGGAGGGCTTTCTCTGCGGTGGCGCCCAACCTATGGAATTCACTCCCCAAAGAGGTCTGCCTGGCACCGTCATTACTGGTTTTTCGGCGCCCGGTAAAGACCTTTTTATTTAAACATCATTTTAATTGTTAAAATATATGATCTGGCCAGGGCAACGTCTTCTTCCTTCTCTTTTCTCCTCCTATATTCTTTATTTACTTATTTTATACTGCTAATTTTAATTTTATATTATTATGTTTGTATCTCAGTGTATTTTTTGTATTTTTGTATTTATTGGTAATTTATTATGTTCTATTGTATTTCAATGTATTTTATTGTGTTGTAAGCTGCCCCGAGGCTTCGGCAAGGGGCGGCATAGAAATGTTATAATAATAATAATAAAAAAACTGGATGCTTTTTTGCAAGGCTTGTCGCAGATAAGGAAGGATTGTAAGATTGTCACTTCATTATGAATGGCTGATATTGTGAGACTCACCTCATGTGGGTTTAGTTTTCTCTAGAAGGCAGTGCCTTGAAGCTTATGGAATCTGTAACATGAGCATTTATTTAGAAATGATAATGAGTCAAAGCATAACATAACCCCCCCCCCGCCCCCCAATACAGCCAAAACCACTGCCTATATAAGATCTCCAGAAAAAGTAAACTCTTCCTCCAGTGTGGCCATTTATGAATAACCAAAAAGAAGGAAATGCATCATCTTAAAAAATAGTAATTAAGAAAAGATAAGTGTTCTGGACAACTAGATTGGGACTGGAGAAAGAAGTGACAATTGGCAGAATGTTCAGCAATAATTTAAGATTTGCAGAAGATGAAATATTACTGACAGAAAGTACAATGTATTGAAATGACTTCTGATAGAAGTGAATGAAGAACATGCAAAAGAAGGATTGCAGCTGAACCATGGGGAAACAAAAGCCGCAATCACAGAAGAATTACATAAGTGGAATGTCAACAAGGAAGACACTGAAATTGTGAAACATTTTCTAAACCTTGACTCAGTCATCAATTCAAAGGAAGACTGCAGCCAAGAAATTGCAAGAAGACTCAGACTGGGAAGTGCAGCAATGAAAGGACTAGAAAATATAATTGAGTGTAAGGACATTTCACTGTACACTAAAGCAAATATTATCCACACTATTGTATTCCAAATCAATATGTAGGGTTGTGAAAGTTGTACAGTAAAGAATGATGATAGGAAGAAAATTGATGCACTCAAAACATGGTACTGAAGGAGAACTTTGTGATTTACAGAAAGACAAACCAGATCAAATCAAGCTAGAATTTTGTGAGGAAGCAGAGGTTGAAACTAAGGATTTCATACACAGAAAGCTTTCACTGCATCCATACATCATGAGAAGGCAAGACTCATTGGAGAAGGCAATCATGCTAGGGAAATTCCAAGGCAGAAGAAGAGGAGGTATTTATTTATTTGTTTGTTTGTTTTTCGATTTATATTCTGCCTTTTTTCCTACAAAGGGCTCAAGGCAGCTTACATCTCCTCCTCCAACTTATCCCCACAACAACAACCCTGTGAGGTAGGTTGAGCTGAGAGTCTGTGACTGGCCCAAAGTCACCCAGTTGGCTCAATGGTTGAGTGGGGACTAGAACCCAGATCGTCTGAGTCCCAATCCCATGCTCGTAACCACTACACCATACTGGCTCTCTAGTAGTCCAGATATGAGATGGGCTGAGTCCATAAAGAAAGCCACAACCATGAATTTAAAAGAGTTGAGCAGAACTGTCAAGGACTAGGACATTTTTCAGGACATTCATCCATCAGGTGTCCGTAAGTCAGACATGCATAAGATAGGAATGTCATGAGCTGAGCCAGCTGGAGCTGGAGGTCAGACTAGATGGGCCAAGAAGCCCCTTCTGACTCACTTCGTTTCAATATCTCTATGTTTCTTTGACTTGACAGCACTTAACAAAAACAAATGTACTATCTGTAATGTATAGATACAAATTTAGAAATAATTGTTATAATGTAAACACAGCCAACAGTTTTTATAGTTCTTTATCTTTAAATCAGAACTGCATAGGACAATCCTTCAAACAGAGGATGACTTCAGCTAGAGAACAGTCCTCTTCTAGTCCTTCAAACAGATGACTGTCCTGTGTAAGAGAGGATATATGGTCATCTTTCACCTCCTCATTCATGTAGCTTCCCCAAAAATATGCTTTCTGTATCTTTCACCCCGAACCACAATCTGTTCCTTTTCCCACAAGTACTGTTACTGTTTCAGCCAGAAAACTAGGAAAGTTATGGGAGCAGCTATAAGAAAACAGAAATGCATTCAAGCAAGGTTTTTTTAAAAGCAGACAAATTGATGACCCTTACCCTGTGCCTTTAAAGCAGCTGACATCAAAGAAGCAGGTGTTGCTTTACTGCTTGGTTGTTATTGGTATGAAGGGAGGACCATTGGCAAGGGTTCCTTCCTTAATTTCAACAAGCCTGATAGCTATGAAAGCACAGGATCAGGGCCAGTAAAAAAGAGCGTGCAGGTTCAAAGTGGCATTGAACAATCAAAAGGTAATAGCAGAAGGTTTGTTGAGCTAAGAAAAAAATGAAAATAGTCCAAATAATGGTCCTGGCTGAGTTTGCATGACACACTAAGTTATGGTGGTTTATAAGCCACAGTTTAGCCTGTCATCTGAACCCAGGCTTATAAATCACCATAGCTAGGCATGGCTTGTCATAGAAATTAATAAACCCACCATAAATTATTATCTCATCTGAACTTGGACAACAAAATAAGTCATAGTCAGATTAAAAAAAACAAAACTAGAGAACACCCTTGACAGGAGTGGCAGAAAGACTCGCTGCTCTAGCCAAGAGGCTGGCGGGCAGCTGCCCTGCCCAGGCACCCTAAAGAGTGAACGCTGCACTTGGAGGCAGGAGAGCTGGTTGGCACTGGCGGGGACGTGGCTTACTTGTAATCCTTTGTTCTTTTTAAGGCAGTGAGCACTGCCGTGACAGGTACATTTCCCAATCCTGTTTGGAGACATCCAGGAGGGAACTGTCCATCCCAGGACCTTGGTCTTAAACCAACCTGGGGTTACTTTGGCCGTGTGGCTAAGGCCATGGTCCTGCTGCCTGCTAACCTCCAAGCGGGAGAGTTTCCTTTTCTCTGTTTCTCTATGCTTTAGGCATGGGCAGGACTGGCAGAGGAGCCTGGGACCAGCAAATAATTAGAACCTGCAGTCAAATGTCTCCTGCTCTTCCTGGACAATAGGAGGACTTGACTCTTTTTGGGATGCCTTCTCTACACCAGACCAGAAGGAACCTTCTTGATGAGTACTAATGCTTCTTTCTGTAGGTCGAACTCACTAGTGAAGCTCTCACCAAGATGGTGCCTTCTGGGTGTCGTGAGCTGCAAATCCTATTGCCCTCAGCTAACTTACTCGTATACACTGGCCAGGGATGATAGGAGTTGTAATCCAATGCATCTGGATGGCCTCAGCCATTTGGGCTGAGTTGAGCCACCAGACTATTTACAGGACCTGCACTAGGAAGCTGAAAAGGAAGGTTTAACTGAAAAAAATTTGCATGGGGCAAACTCCAAAATGTTCCTACACTTGGGAGTGAACGACGCTTCAGCAGTTGCCACAAGGCTAAGATGGTGGGACAGCCAAAAGGTTTGCAGCCTTGGATATCACAGTAATGGCAAGGTAGGAATAGATGGAAGAAGACACTGACACAAGCATCCTGAGCCTCAGGTGTCAGCAGCATCAGAAACTGCCATATACCAGGTCAGCTTATTGATCCATTAGTGCAATGCCGCCTCTTCTGGCAGTGGATTTCCAGGGTCTCTGCCAGAGCTCTTTTCCATCACCTGCTACCTGATCTTTTAAGCTGCAGGTGACAGGGACTGAACCGTCCGCATATTCTCTGCAGCCAAGCACTGCCCCTTCTTCAAAGGCTTTAAAGGTGAGCGCCAGCCACCTCGTGTTTAGCAGTGCGTCGCCTGGCCTTGCTTCATTATATGGCTCAGCCCTTCTCTGGGTGCTTCTATGCCATGCAATACCTCCAAGGAGCCCTGAACAGCCCCTTTTCTCCCTCCAGTCACAGTCACAAGAATGACCTTGATCTACCTGAACCTCTCCTGCTGCAGAAATTCAGAGGTGAGGCTTTACATCATTCCACTGGTTTTCTCTTCTTGCTTTTCTTTCCCTAGCAAAACTGCCTTTGTATTCTCAAAATGCCTGTGGATTTCAGGTTGAAGTTTTAAATAGAGTAAGCTGTCATTTGTCCCTGGCAGATGTGGAAGTGGAATGTGTGGCGTGATTTCAGCTGACTGTTATCTAACGAGGTTTCACTCATTGTCAGCTTCGGATACTGACAACCCTAACCAGGATCAGAGTGACAATAATCTCAGGAGGCCCAGGCACAGAAAGGCTGGGCAATGAAAGGAGGAAAGGCTGCGTACAGGTGGGAGAAGTGTGCAAGCATGAGGTGTAGGTACAAATGAGTGGCATCAAGAGAAAGCTGTTTGAGAAGATGGAAGGCTGCTCTGTGATTTGCCGACTAGGGCGGAAACATATGAACAAGGCCAGAACGACGATGCCGTCCTTAATGGACTTTTCTCCTGATTCAAAGTAGCAATTTCCCTTGTACAGGGCTCTCCCTGTAGATCAAACATTGGGCCACATTCAGCTGCTCAGCCATCGTCCAAAAAGTGTATCATGAGCTGCATTGGAGTGGTACATTTTGAAATCACAAGAGTTCCCAGAGATACAGTCCCAAGTGGAGCACAAAATGGCAGGCAGATGGGTTGATTCAGGTCCATAAATGTGTTCCCTTACTATATCTTTGTGAGTGGAGTCACTCCCAACAATATATTGTTGCTGGAAAAACCCTCTTTCCACCCACCACTCAAACTACTGTGCAGATTGCAGTTAGGATCACAGGGAAGTCTGTGGGGATGGCAGGGGTTGGAATGATTGTTGTTAGCAAAAAGCCCCAGCATCTTGAACCTGTGAGTCCCGGCTCCACTACACACCAAATATGAGCTCGCAAAGATATCACACTTCTGAGATGCTGCCAGTTCAAGAGCACTGACTTGCACAGCAATACATAAGTTGACAGCTTGGCCATTCAGCTCCATGTACTGAGAAACCTGTAGCAATGATCCATTTTATTTTTATCAATTGCTACATTTATAAACCATTCTACATCCAAACAGATTCTGGAGCAATGAACAATAAAAAGAAAGAAACAGATCAAAGAACTATGCAATATGTTAAACACAAGGCGTCCAGAAAAAATGGTCAATAAAGATTTTTCAAGAGGTGCCAAAAACAAAAGCCTTGCTGATGAGCAGAAGGTAGATTGGGAGCTACTGGAAAATCTTTGGCAAGCCAAAAACAGTGAGTCAAAGTGCAAGTTATTTGTCATGGTTGACCCTGTGCTGATTGCTTTTTGCTTAGTCTAAAGCCCTGCTTAGTCATTCAGAAAAGGGTTAAAGTCAACCCAAACAGCTCCATTGCATCGATTGCCTGCTAGTAACAGAAGGGGAAGTCCGAGGATTTCCAGCATTCCCAGTCATGTGCGGAACCTCCCCAGTCAGACTGGTCTCCTCTTGTGAACACCCCTGTCTCCTGACAAGGACTGCTCCTCAGTGCTCTTTGCATTTGTGGGCTCCAGCTCCTCCACTGAAGAGGATTCTCCTAGGAGGGATGTGACGTATCAGGTGGGGACGGGCATGACATGCATGTCAGCATCTATTGCTGCTCCTGGTATTGCAACTACATTCTGCATCTTTCCTCTGGCGAGGAACACAAGGCAGCCAGCATGATCCTCTGCCTCTCCGTAACCTTCACAAGAAGCCTGTAAAGGAGGTTAGGCTGAGCATCAGTGATCAAGCCAAACTTGGCCGGTTAGCTTCTTAGCTGAGTGAGGACTGGAATGTGGATCTCCTGAGTCGCAGCCCAGTACTCTGACCAGAACCCCACACTGGCTTCGCAGAGGGTAGGTCCGTTCTGCTCACTTTCTACTCCCCTCTTTGCTTCTTGGCCAATGTCCAGAAAGGGCGCTTCATTTTAGTTCCATCTGAGTCCATTTTCCCACACAAGCAGATCTACTGTGTTCAAGGAAACGTATGCCTGAGCATGTGTGCCTGGCATTTGGGCAATGGGTTTGGTTCATTGGGGAACAAGGGTTCTCTCTCTCTTTCCCTCAGTCGTGAGGTTTCAGTGGACATCCGAGAATAAAGATGTTCCTTGTCCCTCTAAGAATAATGGGAAACTAGAAAACCCTCACCCAGGGCCAAAAGATGGGGGACGTGATGCCAAATTTGGGGTTCAGTTTCTTAATGAATGCATAGATACAAATAAAAACAGCACAGGAAACCATTAAGGTGTGCGAGGCACGAGTGTGGGGTTAATTCTTCTCTCCACTGCTACCCAATGAAAACCACCCTCCAATTCTGCTATTTCCTGGGTTGAGGGGGAGGGCAGGAGGAACTGCTGGGCACCAGCAGAAGCTCTGCTTGCACACCAAACCAAAACAGACATGACTTTAAAATTATGCCTAGCAGCTACCACAGTTTTCCCATTTGTACTCTGTTGTAGGCAGAAGGAACCCAAGGGGAAATAACTGGATGCTTCCCAGAAGTGCTATGTTTAAAAACTAAAGAAAACAGATAAGATCAGATATTTAATATAAGGCACTTTTGGTCTTTCTTCTGTTTACATACCTGGATTTTTTTAAAAACTTGGCTTTCCTGTAGCCTTCATTGCCCTATAAGCAATAGCATAAGCAGTTTGTATATTTGTGTGATGCTATTGTCTGACAACCCCTTCCCTGAGCCATGGAAGACAAATATAAATGTAGCAGCTCTGGAAGCAAAGCTGCCCCGAGTTTGCTTTTGGCTCTTTTTATTTCTGGGCCTGTGACCCTTAGTTTATATTACTCTGCTAGCCCTGCTGAAATCTGTCTCAGCCAAAATTACAGCACTCCAGCACTCCTGCATTCGTATCCGTGGGAGTCAATTGCTAAATGTAATGACTCCGAGGGAAGCACATGTTGTTCTTCGTTATGAGCAGAATACCTTTGCTGCTCTCGACATCTCCCGTAGAACAACTGGGCAATTGCGCCCTGCAGTCAGAGCCACGAAGAGCCCCAGCTGAAGCTGCACAGGTGCAGAGGAGGCGGCCCCATCCTGAGGTCCATCTGGCCCGGTGACATTGAGCCCGGCTTTCCCAAACGCTGCACAGAAGCTTTTTCGGCGCTACCTGGAGATGCCGGTGATCCAGCCTTCTGCATGCCGAGCAGGGGTTCTCTCACCGCGTCAGCATCCTTCCCCTTAGCTTTCAGTTTTATTTGTTCAGTGGTGGACCTTGGGGAATGGAAACTTCCCCACTGGCAGATTCTTTTCTATATAGGAGCCCCCAGACTTACTGGTCAGGTGAAATCTCCTGATGCGTCTGGGGCAGTGTTTTGGTGCCTCCCTTCCACCCCACACTAAGAGGGGGAAGCCAAAAAGGGATGGGCTAGGTATTTCCTTGCACAAAACCCAGAAGGCAGAGAACCAAGTGAAATCCTTATGAAATATCCTAAGAACACCATGGGTAACTGGGCAACCAAGCCGTCTAATACATATGGATGGTCTGAGTGAGAAATCCCTTTTTGGAGAAATGTAGCTAAATGCTCAGATATAAAAATACGTTTACTGGGGCAGCCACAATGAGGGGCAGGAGGGGGCTGAAAGCAAGAACAAGGGAGGTTCCATATCACAGCCTGAGAATTCTGAGCAAAAATCAGCACACACACCATGGCTTGCTACATTTAGGGTGTAATGCTACACATGAGTAGAAAGAAACAGTTCCAACAGGTCCCTACATTCCCCACCAGCTGAGACACTTATAGCCACTTTTCTTGTCCAGCCAAAAGCCATATTTTCAGCTTGAATTTGTATGCATTGTATTCTTCTTGGTGCCTGGTGAAAACCTTTTCATTTGCCCAGCTTTATCTATCTACTTATTTCATTTTATACAGTGCAATAGCTAAGAGGCTCGCTGTAACCTTTTAAACTATCTAACTTTTAAAATTTATTTTTGTATATCACGTGTTATTTCTTTACCACAGCTGTGCCTCAGTACTGAATGATAGCAATTGCAATTATGGTTTTGTTCTTTTAAATTGTATACATGGGTGTGCGCATGCACATGTATGTTTTTTTAACCTTGGTTTAATTTTAGCTTTAGTTAACCACCAAGAGAGTGAATTAAATAAATAAATAAACAATTTTTTGCAAGCTTTTAAGAGCTAAGGATTCCTATGGAGCTCTTTTAGCAGTTTTAGTTTATATTATTACAATGAATAGAAACCAACATCGTTCTATTTTAAAATGGCTCCTCCTACATGCTGGCTGATGAAGGCATTAACCCTCCTCAGTTACACTGTAAGTGATCCGCCTCCCTTGTCCTAAGGTTGCCCAGCAGGCTGGGGCATTCAGGGCTGGCATCAACGCTCAGGAACGGCTCCCTGCCCCATCACGCCGCACTCCATATTCCAGCTCTGCAGCTCTATTCTGCTTAGCTTCCCAGATCGCATTTGACAGTGTTGAGCATATTTGGCCTGGCATCTTTGTTGCACCCGCTCCAGAGGTTATAAAACCATTGGCACAGTGCAAGCAATTTGGCCCTGGCCCAAGATGCTAAGCTGCAAGCCAGCTCTGTCAGGCTTTTGTCATCCCCTTTGGCAAGGGGGGATGCCAGGCGCCTGGCTCCAATGGAATGTATGGAAAGCAAAGCAGTAGCAGGTGCCTAATATGTGATACTCAACAGAGCTTAACAGCCCCGTTGCAAGGAAGCTGGGGATGATTAGCAGCAGATTAAACAGAGCAAAGGAATACAAAAGGAGAGGCATGCGCTTCCCTTTCAGTGAAAAGGTCCATCATTTAGTAAAACATCAATTCTCCCATTCCCCAAAATGTGCAGTATAAAATTAGCTGCAGTTATTATCTGTGCCGCTGGCTCACAGCCTTGTTCTGTGGCACAGCTCCTTTCTCATGGGAACCAGCTGAGAGGTTTTATGGTCATCGTAGAGTTGACACACTTTCCTGCACAGATGTATATTTTACTTGAAGTTGCATTTGGTATTGTGGTAGATGGAGGGTTTGCAGGAGAGGATTTGGTGAGAACGGGCAGAGAAAAACAGTAAGAATCCAGCTGGCTTGGCATGAAAAGGTTAAAATAGCCTGAGAATGTAGAATGTCTGACACCAAACAGTTGGAGCATGAGAATACAGCTACTGCGAGGACACATCATTCCTGTTCTTATAGGTAAAGTGTTCTCACAAAGGGAAGTGTCTAGCTTTGGGGACTGTTATGCCTATAAGTGTTCATTTATGTTTTGTAATGGGAGAGTGACATCATCCCTCTGATGCTAAAATGTATATGAATGGCGCTGGATATGGAGTGGCAGCAATTGGGCCTGGACCGATCATTTTTGCTTGAGCTGGGAAACACCAGACTCTGATTGGCTGAGGGTTCTATCTAGGCTGAGGATCTATAGGTGGGTTTGGTATAAGCAGAGAGCCAAGTTGAGAAGAAAGTGGAAAGCTGATGCCTCAATCTGTAAGCCGTCCTGAGATCTTGTATAATAGGATGGCATACAAAAGCTTTTAGTCAATCAGTCAATCTCAATGTTTCTTTATGTACAAATTATCGCTTTAATAAACAACCTGTTTAATAGTTCACACCATCTGCAGTGCTAGTCCCATCTCACACCTAAACCTTTTATAACAGCTGATTGGAAGGTTTTAAAGTATCCCAAGAGGACTAATTGCAGCAAAGTATGTGAAATTCCAAGTTATACCAGTAATCATGTCCTTAGGGCCTGAAATAACAACATTTCCAAAAAAAAAAAAAAAAAATCTAAACTGTTTTAAAAGTTTGGGCATGTTCAGACCTATGCTCACCCATGTTTCAACCACAACCCACATACCAAATACCAAATTATGCATCCACACATGCTTATTCAGTCAGTGGGGACAAAGGAAGTGGAGGATAATTTGCAGTATATCTTTCCCTGCATCAAAGCCTTTTCTGAAACCCGGGAACTTAACTCCAGCAGAAGGATCACTGGAAAGTTCAGTTCAAAAGAAGTCTGGTAGGAAGATCCAGATGTGCTTGGCCTAGCTGCTGCTAGTTTGGGGTGGGGGGACTGAACTGAAGGAATGGAAGGACTCCAGTATCCCACTTTGCTGTGAAAGACCCACCTCCATACTGATATTTGCCTTCCCTGGGAAGGATTGGCCCATGGACCAGGTAGTGATGCCCCAAAAGACCCAGGCACCCAAAGCTTGCCTTTGGTGAGGGCAGGGGAAGTATGTTCCTTAAACCATGGCTTGGCACCCATCAAACACAGCAGTTCTTGCAACAGAAAACCTTTGCATTTTACAGAGTTGGAAACAAAAGAACAGACATCCTTGTAAAACTTTTTAAAGTAATTTTGGAAATGGTGTCCCTTGTCTTTAGACAAAAGGATTTGATCACTCTTCCGGAAGAGCTATTTCTGACACAAAAGGAATACTTGCTGCGTATTGTTGTACCCATTAGGCACATTGGGGAGACCTATTAATAACATTTGGCATTATTCCAGAAACAATTCTCTCCATCTATGCAGAATGCACACCATAGTCAAATTTATCCCTTCCATTTCCTTGGGGCATAAGCGTATTTGAATCAGATCTAATGGTTTCCCCTCTAACCTTGTGCTGCTGGAGAGGAGAGGAAGGAACCAAACTTCCTAATTAATGTCACATCATGGTTTGTCTGGAGTGGCTCACTCAGCCAGCTGTACTGTTTCTATCTTACCCAGGTCCAAGAGACAGAAACCATCAGCTGCAGATCACTTAAGAGAAAGCCAAAGTCATCTGATTCTGGCATTGCAATGCAGATAACCTGGCTGGGGTCATTTGTAGGTCAAGTGCTGCCACTTAGCCAGTCTGTTCAGTAATATAGTGCCCAGATGGCTAAGCAATAAGGAATCTCCTAATCCATCTCAGAGCTGGGCATGGACCATTACCAGGCAGCCAGCAGACCAAAAGCAAGAGATTCTTCTGGAATTGCCATTCAGGTAAAGAAGAATGCACCAGAACTTATATATACTCTACTGAAAAAAGAAGTGGTGTGGGTGTGTGTGGGGGGGTCCTTTTTCAGCACCAGGAGGGATTGTCCTAAGTTTTTTCCAGTATGAGCGCCAAGTTATAATTTTCCCCACACAACAGGGAAAGCTGTGACACTCGCACTGGGGAACTTTGACACAAACATAATAGATCTTCAAGGAACTAGGTAGGCCGCTTGTACAGAGCAATTCTAGCTAGACGTTTCTTTTTTTGTGGGGGGGTCTATTGCTACTGATTTGCCGCTTTTACCTGCTTACTGTTGTGTGCTCAGAATCTGACCCATCCTTTTCTCATTCTGTATTTTCCCGAATCCTTAATAAATCTGTTGCCCTATTTCCACCAAAATTTGGACTGCGTGGTTTTGGAGCAAAGGTGGGGAGGCTCACAAGCAGCATGCCACACTTTTGGGTCACGCTAACACCATTTCATTGGCCAGGTCACATCAAGATGCTGGGCTACTCCAGACCATTCACAACGGGATATAAATCAGTAATCTAGTTGTGCTTTCCTAAGAACACAGGTAGAATACAAAGAAGCTCAACACAAGAAACTTCTTCTTTTGCCATGCTTACAGTATTGATACATTTGTTCCATTGATTTTAGTGTGCCTATCAAAAGCATGGCAAAGTCTTGGCCCAATCCATCATTTATACTGCTACCAAAGGATAAGTGAAAGATGGTTTGTGATGTAGCAGACCGTCATGGCACAGCAACAGGACAATTGGGAAGAAATTCTAAGCCTACTGCTTATCTCAGACGTCCCATTGTCTATCCACTGTCATGGTGCAGATGGCACATAGCTCAGGGGTAGAACATGTGCCTTGCCTTGCAGAAGATTCCTGGTTCAGTCCCCAGCATCTCCAGTTACAGGATCCAGGCTCAGGTGCTGGAAACAGCCTCTGCTTGAGGCTCTGGAAAGAACCATAGAAGACAATACTGGGTTAGATGAACAAGTAGTGTGACCTCGTGTTAAGTAAAGAGTTCACACTGTAATGCAAATTTGCCTGATTTCACACTTTTGAACCGATATACAAACTGAAACACATTTATTCTTTGAAAATCACACTTCTTGGAACTATGCAGTGGAGTTTTCCAATTAAAACATATTGTACAACAATGCATTCATCATGGAAATGCACACACAACTGCATATATTAATGAAATAAATGTTTAAGATCCACTAAGGAACTCAGATGCCAAAAAATGTGTATATTTGGAAAAACCATCTACAAAAATGCATGTACTAGAAGGAACACACTCAAAAACACATGTGGATTTTCATATGAACTTTAAAAAAGTCTATCTTCAGGATAAACCAAAGTTCAGACTACAACAATGAGAGACTGAGAAAAGTTGTAATGGACTAATCTGTTCATACCCAGAGTAAGGAAATGTCTTCTTTTGGTTTTCTTGGTAGATAAGCCTTTCCTGATGAGGTCGTGGCCAGTGGGGTCCAGTGGTGAAAAATGCAGGACTGGAACTTAGGAGATCTGGATTCAGGTCCCTGCTCAGCCATGATGCTCACTGGGTAACTTTGGGCCAGTCACAGATCCACAGTCCAACCAATCTCACAGAACTGTTGTCGTGAGGATAAGATTGAGAGCCGGAGGAGAATTGTGTAAGCTGCTTTGAGTAGCTTAGAAGAAAAACAGGCAAGATTTAAACATAATAAATATATGAAATCTTAAATGTTAGATGTCAGCTGCTACCAAGACCCCAAAGATCACCATATCCCCATGACAGCATTCTGGAACAAAGATATTCAAGCTTCATTATCATCACTTCCTGCTCTAAGGAAGGTGATTAAGAAAACTCAAGTATTCCACGAAGACAGCAAAATATGATTTGCAATTGCTTGGTTCCGGGAAACTTTTGTATAAAGGAGGCTAATGACTATAGTATATTTATTCGATTGATATCCTACCCTGAATCTTTGCCCCAAAGCATACAATCAACAACTACCATCTGGTCGCAGCTCTCATCTAATCTTTCCTACAGGAGAATCATTCCAACCAAATTGCATCTTACCTTCCTGTCATTTCACCCTTTCATCCATCTTCTTCCTAGGAAGAATTGCTGAGAATTGGATGACTGGGATGTTGCCCCACTGAAGCAACACTACATAATTTACTGACTAGCAAAAGACCAATTCTACTGTTACATATCTGAAAAAACCCCAGTTCTGAATAACATTTAATATATCTCATACTGCAGTCTGAGAATAGAAAGACCAACATTTGTTGTTGTTGTTGTTAGTTGCGAAGTCGTGTCCGACCCATCGCGACCCCATGGACAACACTCCTCCAGGCCTTCCTGTCCTCCACCATCTCCCGGAGTCCACCTAAGCTCACACCCACTGCTTCAGTGACTCCATCTAGCCAACTCATCCTCTGCCGTCCCCTTCTTCTTTTGCCATCTATTGTTCCCAGCATTAGGCTCTTCTCCAGGGAGTCCTTCCTTCTCATTAGGTGGCCAAAGTGTTTGAGTTTCATCTTCAGTATCTGGCCTTCTAAAGAGCAGTCAGAGTTGATCTCCTCCAGGACTGACTGGTTTGATCACCTTGCGATCCAAGGGACTCACAGGAGTCTCCTCCAGCACCACAATTCAAAGGCCTCAATCCTTTGGCACTCAGCCTTCCTTATGGTCCAGCTTTCACAGCCATACATTGCAACTGGGAAAACCATAGCCTTTACTATACGCACTTTTGTTGGCAGGGTGATGTCTCTGCTTTTTAGTATGCTGTCTAGATTTGCCATAGCTTTCCTCCCCAGGAGCAAGTGTCTTTTAATTTCTTGGCTGCAGTCCCCGTCTGCGGTGATCTTGGAGCCCAGGAAAATAAAATGTGTCACTACCTCCATTTCTTCCCCATCTATTTGCCAGGAACTGAGAGGACCGGATGCCATGATCTTAGTTTTCTTAATGTTGAGTTTCAAGACATCTTTTGCGCTGTCCTCCTTCACCCACATCAAGAGGCTCTTTAGTTCCTCTTCACTTTCTGCCATGAGAGTGGTATCATCTGCATATCTGTGGTTGTTGATATTTCTCCCAGAAATCTTAATTCCAACTGGTGATTCATCTAGCCCCACCTTTCTCATGATGTGCTCTGCATATGTTAAATAGGCAGGGCGACAGTATGTAGCCTTGTCATACTCCTTTCCCAATTTTGAACCAATCAGTGGTTCCGTGTCCAGTTCTCACTGTTGCTTCTTGACCCGCATATAGGTTTCTCAAGAGACAAATAGGATGGTTTGGTACTCCCATCTCTTTAAGAACTTGCCACAATTTGTTGTGATCCACACAATCAAAGGCTTTAGTATAGTCAATGAAGCAGAAGTAGATGTTTTTCTGGAACTCCCTAGCTTTCTCCATGATCCAGCATATGTTGGCAATTTGATCTCTAGTTCCTCTGCCTCTTCGAAACCCTGTCTGTACTTCTGGTAGTTCTCGGTCCACTTACTGCTGGAGCCTAGCTTGTAGGATTTTGAGCGTCACTTTGCTAGCATGTGAAATGAGTGCAATGCTACAGTAGTTCGGACATTCTTTGGCATTGCCCTTCTTTGGGATCAAATTGTAAACTGACCTTTTCCAAGCCTGTGGCACTGTTGAGTTTTCCAAATTTGCTGGCATGTTGAGTGTAGCACTTTTACTGCATCGTCTTTTAGGATTTTGAATAGCTCAGCTGGAATACTGTCTCCTCCACTAGCTTTGTTGTTGCTCAGACTTCCTAAGGCCCATTTGACTTCACATTCCAGGATGTCTGGCTCAAGGTCAGTGACCACCCCATCATGGTTATCAGGGACGTTAAGCTCTTTCTTATATAGTTCCTCTGTGTAATCTTGCCATCTCTTCTTAATCTCTTCTGCCTCTTTTAGGTCCCTGCCATTTTGGTCCTTTATCATGCCCATCTTTGCATGAAATGTTCCCTTCATATTTCCAATTTTCTTGAAGCAATCTCTGGTCCTCCCTATTCTATTGTTTTCTTCTCTTTCTTTGCACGTTCATTTAAGAAGGCATTCTTATCTCTTCTAGCTATTATCTGGAATTCTGCATTCAATTGTTTGTATCTTTCTCTTTCTATTCACAGCTCTCTAGAAAGAGAAAGACCAGCATACTGGATCACAATATTTTCTCAGGACCTGATGCATGTGGTACCCACTTAGATTAAAAGCTTTTCCCATAATGAAAAACACTGCAGAATTATTAGCAAATGCCAAGTTATTAGCAAATGACTGGATTCCATCTGAGAAAGAAACATCTCATGCCCGGGTCACATGAGATGTGAGCAAGTGCGCACACCCGCAGTGTAGCCAGCCCTGCCGCAAGGCCTTTGGTGTGTCATGAAGGGCAGTAGGTTGCTTCATATTTCCAAAGCTGGCATTTTGGATTTAGTACTAAGAACATATAATGGACACCTAGGAACAAGGTGTTATAGGAAACCAATGACAGTAGACATCCTAACAGAATAAAAGAACAGGAGAAAAGCCATGCATTCCATTCAGACAGTGGCCAACCAGCTGCCCACAGAATCCCACAAGCCGGATTCGTATGCAGCAGCCTCCTCCTACCCATGTTCCTCAGCAAGGGGTATTCACAAGCACGCTGCCTCTGCTGCTGGAGGTGGCCTGTAGTCATGAGGACTAGCAGCCATGGATAGCCTTTTCCTCCATGAATTTGTCCATTTGCCTTTTAAGGTCAACCAAGCTGGTGGCCCTCACTACGTCACGTAGAGATGGATTCCTTAGTTTCACTGTGCACTGTGTGGAAGTGCTTCCTTTGATCTGCCTGGAGGGGCAATTCTGCACACACTCTGCTTGTGCAAAGGCAGGCTGTGAAAAATATGAATGGGGAAACTGTTGCAATATCTTTGATAAATTACTCTTAGAAATTGCAGTGTGAGGCAGCGAAATGCTTAGGAGGTATGTGCTATGGGTTACCAGTTTCATCCATTAGGAGTGTGAAGCATAAAAAGCATGTTTTGAAAATGCCCTTTGTGACCGATCCATTCCAGAAGAACCTTCATCACCCTAATATGAAAGATAACATTGATGTGCTGTTCTGAGAATACTGAAACATCTTGGACAGGGGAATTTACAATCTGAACTAAGGTGAGGAAGAGTGTGCAGGTTATTTATAAAACTGGGTTTCTGGAATGTAATTCTTTGGACATTGGTGACACTGGGAGATTTATCCTGAAAAATGCAAGGAGCCTCTGGCTGATGCTCAGCACCATGAAACATGTGCGAGACTGCGCCCTTTCGTAGGCGGAGCGGCATGCTGAAATGGTGAAGATCTCTGTCTTGGCAACTGAAGGAAGCTTGAGCACGCGGACGACCAAGGAGGCAATGTTGCTTGATTGATGGCTGAAACCCAAATATCGAGGGAAGGATGAGATGAAGCTAGTCAGGATGTTTATCGATGGTTTACCCCAAGTGTGTGGTATTTGTTTTTATCCCCCTGCCTCCCATGAGGCTTGGCCTGTTCCTGATTGGTTCTGGACGGGGGATAAACGGCATCTGGCATGCTTTCAACTGTGACAGAATGTGGCACTTTATGCTAAAATGTTTTGATTTGTAAATCCTTACTTAAATAAATATAAATGTATGTTTACAGCTTTTCCACAAAGCACATACTGGGTGTGCAATTGCCGATCATTTATTATGCAGGGTTTTGCAACAGAAGTCGCAGGTGTGGAGGCTAATCTGGATCAGGCCCATAGTGGGGGAAGGATTAGTGCTCTCTACCCTCCATGCCAGGTTCTGACCCAGATCTTGGCCCCGGTGCCTCCTCTAAGGGAAAGAGGTCCTGACTGCATCTTTAAAGCAGTGACTGCACTGGCACTCAGCGAGCCAGGATTCTATGCCACTGAGTTAGTGTGAGCTTGTCTGGGGGTAGCTTGCCCCTTGCAGTCTTTTCCTAATGATGCTTTGCATATTTACAAACCGTGGGGGTTGCCCCAGGCTGTTGCTTGCTTGCTTGTTTGTGAATGGGTAGTGCAGTTGCCTCTCTAGCTCTGGGGGCAAGAGAAATGTGCTTCCCATTTGGAAGCAAATCCAAAATAAAAATGTCCAGAGTATGTTCTCCATCGATTGTACCACCGGCAGCCTTTCTTCGATATAGGTTGCACACCACGGTGTGTATCAGAGCGCATTTACATATGGCTGTACTAGACCTGCAAAAGGTCTCTTCCTTTGCCACCCTGACACTGCAACAGAAAAAGGAGCATTTGACAGAAATTGGGACTGGTTCCCACTGGCTGCAATCAAAAGCTCCTGAAACTGATGAATAGGATGGCCACGTATGTGTTGCCGAAAAAGAAGAAACCAAAGAAGAAGTCATATGAGGACAGATATTTGGCATAAGATCTGTATATGCTGATTTGTATGTGTAGATGCGCATTAGGGAATAATCAATATGGATGAAAAGTAAAGTAGGACACATGGCTACATTATTCATGAGCCTTAGACAAATAAATCCCCATTGTCCAAACTACAGATGCCCAAAGTTGTATCTTATCTGAATTCACACTGTGCTCCAAGGCAATGCATTACTAGTCAAATAATGTCACGCTAAACAGTGCAATTAAATATACACGCTGTTCACCTAAAGATGCACTGATTGGGGAACACGCTGTGAAATCTGAAAATGTATTGCCACTCAGTCTGTTGTTGAGGACAAAAAAAGTTCCTCTGACTGTGAGAAAGACAACACCAGCGAGTTGTTTTATGTAAAAATATTTTTTATTGTAGGTGCACACCAGTAATATAGAGTGAGCCCGTCTCCATTTGGGACCAGCTGCCACAGTCATCATGTATGGCAAATTTGGATGTTTAGCTTTTTACAAAATGTAGCAGAAAACATCATATCAGGAAACATTATTCAATAAAAGCAGGATGCATCTATCGAAAAAGGAAAACACAATCAGCAAGGAAACATTCAGTTACTTTTGAACAAGGTTGTCTTGACCTACACTTACTTTTTGGACATCTGGTGTCAAAACATCTGCCTTCAGGCTTATCTTAGCAAATTCTGGCCTTCCTGACCAAGGTTTATTTTATAGTTCTGACCTTGTGTCCCTCTGGTAGAACCTCAGTAATTGACCCTTGTTTGGTCATCAGGAAAAATTTATATTCTTCAATGCTAAAGACTATTGTTCAGTAGTAGGCAAAGAATTACCCTCTGGTGGCACTCTCTCAGGTCTCAGGCTACTGCTTTGTGACCCAAAACTCTGCACTTTTCCAAAAATAGCAGTAGAGTTCCATTAAAAATGCATTCCTTTGGGGAGAGTGCTTGCTTGCATAAAATGTTTTAAGCAAAAGTTCATTAACGCATGTTTTATGAGAATTGTGGGCAAAAATATTTATAAACATCCATTTAAAATTCCCAAAATTTGGTATGATCTGCCAAAATTTGGTATGATCTGCACTTCAACCTTGGGAAATTCTCTGAGTTTGAGACAAACTAGGCATAAACCTGGAAAAATGAGAAACTGAGAGAAGCATAAATGTATTTATTATTCATCCACTCTAACATATGGAGGGTCCCCAATAGCTGGTAACGGATGGCAGCATCTCCTCTACTTTGTGGATGCAATGCTGGATGTTCAAGAAAAGGTACACACAATGCACCACCATGATGGTCGGACATGGAAATAACACCAGAATATTTCAAGCAAAATAATAATGTAACGCTTTTACCAGAACTGCATCAAAAGCGTAGACAGACATGTCTAACATTTCTTGTGACCAAAAAGAAAGGGGTGAGGGAGAAAGGAGAGGTTGCAGTCATAGAATGTTGCTAAAAATTAATTTCTTCCAGGGAAATGAGTAGGAGTGTGTGGCAGTGTGGGCTGTAGATTGCAGAGAAAAAAACAAACAAACCTTAAATTGGCAATGAACATGTGGAAGAAACGTAGATCAACTTCTAGCAAAGAGTGATCACTATCCATTTTCTCCCCCTGATCCTGAAAAACTTTAAGTGTTGTGAGCCAAGGTTCCTCCTTTGAGCTGTCAAAAGTCAGACAGTTCACCTTGCAAAACATTCTTTATTGCTTCCAGGTGCAAGTCACCCAAAACAGATCTCTCAACATGCACAGAGCAGTTTGTTCTACTCATCTACTGTTTACCTCCAGAAACTCTCCCTGTGAACATGCCTGGGGCCCATCCCCACAGGAGGGGCTCTTTGAAGGCGAGCACACCTCCTCTCCACGTGCTGCTCATGCAATTGGGCCCCCTGCCTCTGCTGATGCCTCACCTTGAGGTTGAGCGTGGCAGGGTGGGGGCAGGGAGGAGGGCTGGTCTGTGTCCAAAAATTCCTCATCCTCAGAGACCCCTCCCACTAGCTGTTCATCCTGGTCAATTCCAGACACTGGCTGGCTCAGTGAAGCATCTGACCTTGAGATAATCACCTCTGCCACGTTCATCTAGAAGCTTGGCCTAGCTCATCCTCCACAATTTCACTATAGTCTATTTCACAATGCAGTCCTGATTCTGGATCTTCTGGGATGCAACCAGCAGTCTTTGAGAATGATTGCACCAAACTGCCAACTTTCTCACTCCCCAAAATAAGGGCCCCTGGCATTCGGAGCTGCCATCTCCATGCAGATGCCAAGGCCCCGGCATTCTGGGAGGGCCTACCAGTTAGAACTTCCAGCTGGTCCTCCTTGTTGCCATAATCATTCTGTTTATCATTTCAATTGTCACTGTGAATTGCCCTGAGGGTATCTGTAGTCCAGCAAGGAGGACACCAAAGCAAACTCATCCTAAGGCCACCTAAAAGCTGAAGCCATCCATGAGAATTACTTACTACTGTAAGTAAAACCACTTCAACTTTGTCAGATAGAGCCTTCCTGCTCCATTGCCAGACAAGTGAGCATAACCCATCACAAACAAACGAACAATCTAATTTTACATCTAAATAATTGCATTACAGCCCGTTTCTAATCAAAACAAGGTTCTGTTCCCTGTCCATGCAGCTTTTGTACTAATCACTGCCATTTTCTGGACTGAAAGTCAAAAAATATAAGTGTTTCACATACTAATTAACTTGGCTTTCTACCCAAATGCTCAGAGTTCTCTAGTTTATGTTTTATATGCATGTCATTTAGGCACTTCTCTTTGAGTTCCTTTCCTATGACTAAATTGCTTCCATTTGTCTGCAAATCCCACAAAACTCATTGGAGACAATATTTTTTTCAATTGATGGTCTTATAAAAAAATTTACTTCCCTAAATCTGAAGTACCATTACTGGAAGAAATAACTGCACCAGTGGAGCTCTACTGCCTTCCTCATTACATAAGCAGAACCTTTGCTGGCTTCTCCCTTTTCACACAATTTGGAACTTGGTTTCAGCTACTGCAACATCTTTTATGGTATCAGAACAACACCACTGGAAACTACCCACAATCTCAACATAACCGATGGGAACCCTAATGCAAGATTTGCTTACAAAAATAAGGGCTATTATGATGTAGGGGGACAGTTGCAGGCCCTCCCCCAACATATCCAGATGCAGAGCTTCTTCTAAAGACCTCCCTATATTTAGTGGAAAGGTCTGAAGGGCTGTTCTAAGTCCCTTTGGCTGAACCTGAGCACCAAACACACAGAAATATTGTAATGGCTGCCCAAAGATGGGAGGCTTTTAAACAAATTTAATAAATACATGAATGCAGAGGAGCCAAGTATGGGCATGGGAGTTCCACACTCACCTCCAACTTTTGATTGAGCAGACTGAGCACTTCCTGCTATCTAAACCTTCAAAGACATGTTGTGTGTTTGTGAAATGCTGCCAAGTCATCTCCAAATTATGGTGCTCCTTTGAATGCATGCCCTGCAAATGGTCCAGTCCTTGACAGCCCTGCTCAGCACTTGTAAATTCAAGGCTGTGGCTTCCTTTATGGAGTCAATCCATCTCCTAGTTGACTTCCTTTCCTGTGCTCTACTGTCCGTCGGTTGTTGTCCTGATCCGAGCTGGCAATCTTGTTGCACGGTGTAGGACATCTGTTGGCATTTAGGAATTTGACGATGTTCCCTAACTGTGCAGTTTGGTAATTCTGACATGACCCTTTAGAAGCAAACCAGATGTTTAGTTTAGCTTCATTTTCCTTTTAGCTTTTCAGTTCTGCTTAAGCAAGAAGGAAGCAGAAGAAGCTTTTCTTTGGCACAGTCCCTGTTCTGCTGGGTGTTTGTTGAACTGTTACAATGGCGATGATGGTAAAGCTATTTATTTGTCAGCATTTATTAATTGCTGATCCTATAAAATGTGGAACAGCACAATGCATGAAGGCTGCCCATAACCCTCTGAACTCAGGGGAGTGTGGGCTTCCCAGGAAGGGTGGAGGGTTTCTCCCCCGCATGTGCACACACAACATAGTGTCTTGCTTCAGGGAGTGAGGGAAGGCGGCTACAACACTGCTCAGGTGCTCTGTTTGCTAACAGCAGCCCTCCCACTCCCTCCCCACCCCCAAAAGCCCAGTGGGAGGGCACTCCAAGGCCCCAGCTCTGACTTCAGGATGTGTTTCCAAGGTCAGCACGGAGACTTCAGATACTCCATTGTCCACCAGCACACTCTCTAGCAGCCACAGGATTGCACCCTATGTACAAACAATACATAATGAAGTCAAAATGAAATGCCACACAGAAACTTGAAAGAAGCAATAACATGACACTGGGCAACAATAAAAATACCCTTCTGGAAAAGCTTGTTGAAACAAGTGCATTTCCACTGAGCACTGAAAGCCCAGAAGGTTTGGCTCCTGTCTAATATGTACGGGGGAAGTGTTCCCGAGAATGAGTCCTGTGACACTGAAGGGTCTCCTTGAGCGCTCATAAATGCATAAATGTCACACTCAGTCAAACAGGGCTGAATTACCTGTGGCTGTCCGGAGATTACGGCACAGCCTTTGCCTGTGCAGATCACAAGTTATGAATGGATGGCTCTGAAGGAAATGGGGGCGCCTCAGCATGTGCTTGTCTTGATGTGTAACTTGCACTGTGGACAAAAGGCTTTTGTTAAGACAGAATATGGAGAAACAGAATGCTTCCTCATAGGCAAAGGTATAAGACAGGAGTGTACTTTATCTCCCAATCTGTTCACTCTGTACGCAGAACATAACAGAAGGAGGAGGAATATAGAGGATTGGAAGATACATTAATACTTTAGATATGCAGATGATCCACAACTTGAATGTCAGCAATGAAGAAACTGAAAATGGAAATAATTTTTCATGCCTTGACTCTAACATCAATTCCAAGGGGCACTGACAGTCAAGGAATTAGACTAAAATTTAGAACAGTAGCAAGGAAGGAAATAGAAAAGATCATCAAGTATATGGACATTTTACTGGGGACCAAGCCCAAGATCATCCACACTATTGTATTCCCAAACACTGTGCATGGCTGTGAAAGTTGTACAGTAGAGAATGCTGACAGGGTAACAACTGATGCTTTCAAAACATGGTGCTGAGGTGAAAAGGATTCAGTATCTTTGTCTATGCTGGTTTATTATTTGTGAATACCCTGGACTAAAAGAAAGATAAACAAGTGAACCCTAGATCAAGTCAAGCCAAAACTTGCCCTGGAAGCAAAAATGACAGAACTGAGGCTCAGGCACATCATGAGATGGCAAGACTCACTGGAGGAGAAAATCACACTAGGAAAATTGGAAGACAGAAGAAAAGGAAGTCCAGATATGAACTGGGTTGACTCCATAAGGAAAGCCACTGCCATGCATTTAAAAGAGTTGAACAGAACTGCCAAAGTCTAGGACATTTTGCAAGACATTCATTCATTCATTCATTCATTCATTCATTCATTCATTCATTCATTCATAGGGTGACCATAAGTCAGAGATGATTTGATGGCATGCAGCAACAGCAACAGATCCTAGCATCCCCCACCACTGGCTATGACATCTAGGGCTGCTGAGAGTGGTAGACCAAAACATCTGGAGGGTCACAAGTTGCTAACTCTGGAATTAAAGCTATGGCAATGTACAGCATGGTGGCAGAGTCTGATTCTGTGAGTTGTTTTAGTGTGAGGAGAGGATGGGGCACTAATTTAAGGCAAAGAAACTGAGGGTGCAGACCAGCAAAACGTATTTTTGACTTGTTCTGGATGAAGTACTTGCAGAGATTGGTAGCAACTCCAAAGCCAGGAGAGAAAAGTTTGAAAGAATCATGCACCTTGGCACAATGCAGTAAATGTTATACCTCTGCCCTTATATGTCTATAAAGTTTTCTGAATATGTTTTCAATACTTTAACATGTTACTTACATCTCTTGCAATATTACTAGTTAACTGTTTGATTTTATCAAACCTCCCTATGGAAGGCCATTTAATAAAATGATGCCCTGTCAGTGCTTCTCCAAGATTTGTAGTTTCTGACTTACTTTGGCTTACGATATATCCATATATCCCTACGAACCAAGCAAATTTGGAATTTGAGGTATGCAATTTATACCTTCCATAATGTCCCATCGATTATTGGAGATGGAATGGCAAGCAACACACCTGGTTCATCTTGCACCCCCATGAGAAACCTGTAGTCTCAGCTCCCTGAGAGGGATGGCTTAACTTGGTGTCCTGCACTGAGCAGGGGTCGGGCCCGGTGGCCTTCAGGCCCCTGCCAACTCTCCTGCTCTATGATTCCAAGACTCCACTGTGGGAGTCAAATAGTTGATATCTGTCCTAGACTATAGTCTAATTATGGCCCCTATGGAATATTTGGAAGTAGCTATATTCATCTCCCCTCAAGATCATTCTCTGGACCCCAGGAACAATAGTAGCCATGAGTCCAAGCAGAAACGAGCAGAACAAGCTAGATGGGGTCTTTCCTGTTGCAGAACCATTTTCAAAGCAGTGTCTCTGATTTAAGTGTGGCCAGGATTAGGCCTATGAGTGTACTTAGGAGAGGTGGATCTGGATGGGCAGTAATAAAAGTGCTGCGTTTTCTTCTCAGACCTTCCTGATACAACATTTCTTCTGACCAGCTCCTTGTTGCTGATCTCTAGCTCCCTGGCATGATCAGTCTCTGCTGTCTCAGTTGTTCTGTTCTGGAAGCTGGTTAGCTCCCCTTCCTCACTAGGAGTTGTGCCATAAGAAACTCATCACTTCAGTACTGTCTGAAACCAGACACGCCTCCTTATCTCTCTCACTGAACTAAGCCCTGGACAATTTCTAACTGCTGCTGCATAATTGTTGTTGTTGTTGTTGCTAGTCGTGAAGTTGTGTCCGACCGATCACGACGCCATGGACAACATTCCATGGCCTCCCTGTCCTCCACCGTCCCCCATAGTCCACCTAAGCTCACACTGACTGCTCCAGTGACTCCATCCAGCCTCCTCATCCTCTGTCATCCTCTTCTTCATTTGCAGTCAATCATTCCCAGCATTAGGCTCGTCTCCTTCTCATTAGCTGGCCAAAGTATTTGAGTTTCATATTCAGTATAATAGTCTATGGATAATTGAAAAGGAGAGTGTACATCTCTACCTTGCTCCTGTATGTAAAAACATAAGCACCAATTTAAGTCCATTAGCATTCCCTGCCGGGGAGCGGAGGGGGGGTGGGGAGGCAGGTCAAGACAGGGTTTTAACCCAATCAATATATCAGTGCATCAGAAAACCTGTAAAGTATTCCAAAATGCTTTATCAAATGCTTTTTCTGCATGTAGTGTTAGAGCTATTATCTGAGCTGCTTTTCCTCAGAGCCTGCAACTAATCAGTTAATAATGTATGTGTTCTGATCCCCGCTTCTTATGTATCAAATAAGTTTGATTAATTAGTATGGAGAATAATAACCATTCAAAAACCATCCATATCACGAGGATGCCACATCCTGCAGAAGGGATGTCCCGGAGTGACTTTGTCGCTGCTGCACAAGCTGCCAGCCCCAGTTCACATGAGTGCTGCTGACCTCCGCTAAGCTGCACTGGATTAATAATGGTTTTATTTTCTTGTAGACTAATAGTTTGTGCTCTTTCAAAGGCAAGGGAAATAATAGAACCAGCAAATATACTCACTCTTTCTCCCTCAGTTTCCAGCTTAACTTCCACCTGTCATGACAGGCTCTCTCTCGCCTTCTGCTGCTAATACCTTCTCAGAGTCCCATCAATCTATCCAGAGTTCCAGCATCACTATAGCTGTCCCTGGTGATAAAAAACATATGAACTTTAGTAAAAACAACACTTCCTGATTTTGTCACAACCATCACATAGCCAAGGATTTCTTAGCAGTTTACAAAAACTTTACATGAGAAAAGAAAACAACAGCAGTGTGAACATAAAAGCGCATAGTAAAAAGCTCAGATAAAGTCAGCATTTAAAGTGACCAAGATGTTTAAAATGGCAGGATGAGTGCATTTTTTTCCCCCAGGGCCTAAAAGATAAAGTTTGCTGCCACATAGTCCTCCTCTGACATTTCTCCACTGATAAAGGTGGCATTTGGGGCATGGCTTCAGCTGGTATCTTTAAGCGTGGAGAAATTGGTGTGAGAGGAAACTGTCTTTCAATTATTTGGGTCCCAAGCCATTTGAGGTTTACAAGGCAAGCTCCAGCACTTTGATTTGGGACTGAAAGTAAATAGGGATGCAACAAAGACCTTTCAGTACTGTCAAGATCTGAACAAGAAATCCCAGTCAAACTCTGGCTACAACATTCCACACTAGCTAACCCATTTCCAAAGGCAGCCCCATGGACAGCATAAAAATAATGTATCTAAGAACATCCTAAAGTGCAAGTGTGTTATCTGGGGTGAGTGCATTCCCATACAAAACTAATACCATCTCCCTGAGCTAGGGGACCATCTCTGCACAGGCATCAAACTTCTTGGGATTCTGTTTATTGACCTTCACCCAGTTGAGCACAAGCTCCAAGCACAGGTTAAGCTGTTCCATGGCCTCTCCTGACTTAAGTGACAAACAGAAGTCCAGCTGGGTCCGGATGACCTTTCCCAGAAGCTTCATTTAAACATTAAGAAGCATGAGGAATAAGATGGAGCTTTGGAGGGCTCCAGCATGAAAACAAACAAAAGCTTCCCATTGTAACCTTCTGGAAATAGTCCTTCAAATAAGTACAAACAATATAGATCATAGAAATGGTGATATTGCATTTTAGCACTGACTAACAATTAACAGTATTGGCCTATAATGGGATGAATTCAGCTGGTCATTATTAGGAATCAGAATTTCAGATACTGAATCAAGCAGCAACTTTTGCTTCAAACTCTCTTTTTTAGTTAAATAAGCTAAGTGCTAAAAGAATTTTAAACCATTTATTTGGAAACGTATTGGGCATGAGAGATATTTTGAAATTCTGCTTTTACTGTTGTGAATCTTCTGAGACTCGGTGGTACAGAAGCAGCTGCAATGTCAATGCATATTTGATAATAAGTTAGAGGATCAATTGTAGGAAAGAACTGCACCCTTTTTAAGTGTGAGTTTATCACCACAGCATATTAATTGCTATCACATGTCTCAAACTGAACACATATACATCTTCAAGTCCTGTATGCTTTATTTTTAGCCCAATCCCTATTTTTTATTATAGTAAAAAATTCTGTAATTCCTCCTTTCTTGTTGGTTCTCAATATTTTTGCTTAAGGGCTAGTAAAATGGAGAAGAAGAGAACCTTACAAAAGAAGAAAGGAAAGATATAAATGCAATGCAACAATAGTAATAGCATAGCTACATTTTCTGACAAAATCTTATTTAGGTACATTTGCAATTTGCAAATCATTTTTTCAAGTCTAATGTAGTGGATTAGCACAGTAACAAACTGTACTTTTATTGAGATTGTCTTGTATTTACATTAATGCACCATCATCCCTTTTAATATAAGGTACAACGTGCATATTTTCTATTTAACTTGCTTCTAAAATGTTTCACAACATTCATACAGAGGGAGTGAGACTTCCTTAATTTCCAAAGCCTGGATAATCGCTGTCCTAATGATAGCTGCAGAATTAATATTAAAGAAGACATATTAACATGGCTTAGCATGATGTGCGAGGCAAACGTTATCCTGCGGTTGCAATTACCTCCCCTTCCCAGACAGCAGGAGTGTGCAGCATGCAGAAAGGTAGACAGCTCCCCAAAGTGCATAAAAGTCCTTAAGCTTTAAGACCCTTTGAGCAACAAGCAGTGTTTTTCTTGCAGGCTCCAACCCAAGGACCCCACTGCACAGTATAGCCTCCAAATGGCAAAATGGAGCCCTTCAGCAGCCTTCACTACATGCAGGCATGACTTTATACTGTCTGGTGCAGCCTGCTTTTTCCCAACACAGGTAAAGGAAATAAAGCCAACAAGGAATGGATCCTCAGAACATACAGTTGTTCTGAGGATCCTTTTTCAGTTGTGTTGCCTGTGGCTGCCACCTTTCAACATTCTTCTCTGAATCCATCCCTCCTTAGAGGTGGGACCTCATCTGAGGCTTGGCAGCTCTGGATGCATCGCCTTAGCAGGGATGACTGCTAATGCAATGGAAAAGGAGCACCTCAAAACTATGTAAAACTAACAATCCTAGAATGGGACAAATCAGTGGTGCCCCTTTCCATTACTTCCACCGATATGTCCCATTCCAGAATGCAGCAGAAGTGGTGGATGCTGCCCACAGAACAAGAAAATACAAAATGCTAAAATGACAGTTTCATCAAATAATACTTTTAAAGAAATAAGGTACAGCAACAAGAAGAAAGCCTCAGAACAAAGCTTTTAATGCAGAAATGAGACACGGTAACACAGAAACATAGAAAAAGAGCAAGTCAGAAGGGGTTTCCCAGGCCATCTAGTCTGACTCCTGGCTCCAGTTGGCTCCACTCATGACATGCCTGCCATGTGGATCTCCAGCCTATCCTTGAACACCTTCACTGATGAGGCATAATTCCCTACCCTTGGGCTCCTAGCTGCCAGGAATACTTTCTGGCATCCAAACTGAACCTTGGTTCCCTCAGCTTTCCTCCACTGGAACACATCCTGCCCTCTTCTGCAGAGGAAAACAGGTTTCTACCCACCTCTGTGTGGCACCCCCTCACATACCTAGAGTCCCTCACTCGAGGTATACCCTCACATACCTTCTCCAGGCTGAAAAATGCCAGCTCCCTCAGTATTGCCTCATACGACTTTCCCTGCAATCCGGCCACCTTCCTTGTGGCCCTATGCTGCACCAATTCTAACCTGGTTATATCCTTCCTGTAATGTGGGGCCCAAAACTGAGCACAATACTCCACTTGAGGCGCACCAGAGTCGTATAGAGTGGTAGTAATACTTCTCTTGATCTAGAAGCCACTTCTGGCTTCTGGCTATGCATCCAAGGGTGACATCGCTCTCTTGACATAATGCTAACCAGTCTTTAATTCCCCATGTCCCCTGTACTACCCTTTTTGAAAATTGGGACCACTGATGCTGCCCTCCAGTCCTCTGGAACCTCACCTGTTCTCCACGAGGCCTCAAAAATGGAGGCCAACAGGTATGAGAGTACCCACACCAATTCCCAAAGTACCCTCAGGTGTAACCCATCAGGACCTGGCACCTGTGTAATGTCCAGTACCTGAGGAGCTCCAGGTGACTCTAATCCGTGCCCCTAAATCCCTGGCCTCATCCAGTCCCCCATGTAGATCTCCCCTGTCCTACTTTGGAGAGAACACAGAGGCAAAATAATAATTTTGCTTCTGTGCCTGTTCCCACACATCAGTCACCGAACCCCTTCTTCCTTATTAAGTAGTCCCCCCGCCCGACTCCCCTTTCACTTGCTATTTACATGTTGATAGAAGCCCTTTTTGTTGCTCCTGAAATTCTTTGCAACATTCATCTCATCATCAGCCTCAGCCTTGCGAAGAATCCTTCTGCAATGGGCCTCCTCCTCCTGGTATACCTTTTTGTCTACTTGCCCCAGTGCCCATTTCTTACAGAGGTTCCTCTTACGTCTAATCCCTCTAACCACCTCTTTGTGCACCCACAGTGGTGCTCTCCTTCGCCTCTCTGCCTTGCTAACTAGTGGCATCTTCCTGGCTTGTGCCTCCAAGACCTCCCTTCTGTGTGCCATCCGCTCCTCCTGATCTCCCTGGCCTTCCAGCACCCTCTCTCAGGAGACTTTCCTCAGTCTGGCTTTCAACTGATCAGAGTTGGCCCTCGTGAAGTCCCAGCTTCTACTGCTCGACCTGCCCCATGTTTATAGCACATTTTTGTAGATAAGCCCTATGTTTATAGTACATTTTTGTTTCAGACACAAACCCAGGAAGTATGAACAAAGATGCAGATATTTATAGGGAAAAAGAAAATGTCACTGGGCATTACATGTAAAATATAGATTCTCTCCAAATTACATGAGTGAGGATTAGATCCTGACTACACCCCACCCCAAACCCACTTTGTAAACAATCCTGTTTAGCTCCCTGGATATCCAAAAAAAATCCATATTCTGGACTGTGTTCAGACTGGACAGGATGCCATCATTGTGCTGCTACAGAGCAACAGTGCCAAAATCATTCTGGGGTAACGCAGGCGACCTGTAGACCCTTTGTGAGAGCCAACAACAGCATGGCTGGATGCCAGCAGCCTGCGTTTTGGTGTGCAGGTGGCCCCGTGGCCCTCCCCGCCACGTTGCAGCAGTGCTACAGCAGGAAGGAGGAGCACTCGGTTCTCAGTGTGGAGGCTACAGGAGACTCTCAAGCCCTGGGTCCTCTTGCACATGCGTTCTGCATCCAGGGCAGCTGAGCATGATGGGATTTCTTCTGCTTCTCGGGATGTTCACCGCCCTGGGCTGCTGAAAAGGGGTTCCCTCGCCATTTGAGTGTGACAAAATGAAAACAAAGGCCTCCATTTCCTTGGAAAGATATTGTCAGATGAATGACAAAGGTTCACACAGTAGGATGTAGTGGATGCAGCAGAGGGACTAACATTTGCGCTGTTGGATAAATGTAGACTTTGAACTTAATTGCCACAGCTCAGTGGCAGAGCACATGCCGTGTGTGCAGAAATTGCAGGCACCTCCAGGGAGGGCGAAGAGGGCAAAACCCCTGCCTGATCCCCTTGAGCAGCCACTAGCACATCCATGGTCAACCAGGTTGATTTTTATTGATGTTTTAATTTTTATGTTTATGTGCTGCTGCCAAGTTGTTTTAATGCTAGATTTTGAATTTATGAAACCAATAAATGTTATCGGTTTTATATTACTTTTGGGGTTCTGTATATATATTATTTATTATTTGTATCTTGCTTATCTTTGTTTTATTGAATTTGGATGGCTTTTTATGATGCCATTGGTATTGGTTCTTGTAATTGTGTATTGTTATGTGTGTTTTGTATTGTTTAATGATGTAAGCTGCCCAGAGAGCCTATGGCTAGTGGGACAGCATATAAATCGGATGGATGGATGGATGCGGGGCTAAATGAATCAATGGTCTGACCCCATATCAGGAAGTCCTTATGTCCCCATGTCTTATGCTCCCTGCAGCCCAGTTTTACATGGTAGTGTGTACTGCTTCAGGATGTAATAATTCAGTCCAGCTGTGTTCGGTGGCCTCATCCTCGTTCTGCTGGGTAGTCCATGGACATCTTCTGCCACAGAGTCCTCACGTGATGCACCACTCAGGAATGGAGAACTTTGGAACTTGTTGCTCCAGGATGGAATGATGGCCCCTAGACCAAATGCCATTCTAGGAGGATTCGACACTTCCTTGGCAGACCATGCCACCATTCTTGTAGAGAGGCAGTGTACCTCTTGGGATTGGGTGCAAGGAACACACATCCAGGGCACCGCCACACATAGTCATCTTCCACCTGAGCATTGACCTATGAAGGCTAACAGAGAAACAGAGAGCATTTATGTTCAGAGCCGTATTACTGGATGCTGCACAAACTTCCTTTAATGCATAAAGTGGGATTTTTCTGAAAAGTGTATGACGCATCCCTCACTCTGTACAACTGCTGGTCTTGGCAAAAAGCTTTCTCTCCAAACAATGCACTCTATTTTTGTTAAGTGAAAATCTTCCATCTGAAGATCTCTGTGAAAATCTTCCATTTGCACCTCTGCTCATCTTCTTTATGAACAGCCACACTGTGAGCAGGTGAGCAGCTGTGCCAAGACAGAAGTGTTTTTCCCCCCTTAGCTCTATTTGTCTTTTGTAATGAATTGCTCAAGAAGAAAAAATGGTGGCTGGTGCTGGATATTAGGACAGATTCCAGATGCTAGTAGGTGTCACAAAAAGCATAATATCCTGTGATAAATTGCCTAACATCATCAGATCATTAAACAGGTGTATCTTTTTCCATCAAACATCACCATATAGGGAATTTGATGAGTGTGGCTATAATTGGAAAGATAGCAAACTAGGAGGAATTTTCTATGTTATACGTCGAGGATGCCTCTAGATATTCTTTGCTTCCCAGTTGTCTTTCATACTGTCTTATAAAGGCGAAAGCAAGCTGGAGCTTTCCTGGCATTTTTGGGAGACCACAGTCACCATCCTTGACCACCAGTTGGAATCTGTCCAACATAGTTGGATGGCAGTAAGTTGTCTACTCCTGCCTCATACTGACTGCCTGCTATCCTAATTTGTGCGTTTCAACCATTGAAAAATAGCAGCAGTCAAATGAAACATATACCTCTGCTTGCATCAGCTACGTTTCGAACCACGGTTCTTCACATCTGCCTTTCAGCACCCGGCTATTAGTGGTGACTGAGCATGTGCCAGTGTGTAGAACCCACAGCTCAAGAGCGCAACAGTATGGATGCGATCTCAAAGCAAGTCTGCTTTTTCCACTTTCCTTTTGGAAATCAACCTGTCCTGGGGTCAAAACCGATGCCCTCCTTTCCAGAATGATTCTCCTCCACACATTACCCTGCTTCTTTAGCATACCCAGACTGTTTCTCCCCAATAAAAGCTCTTGTTTATACTACATTATTTGTAGAAGGGCAAGAGATCAAGAACATTAAATTAGGATTGTGTAAATAGTCTGGTGCTGACAAAGGGAGGCATTGTTGCACAGATAGGAAGTTCTTATTAAATTTATGTGCAATGCAATCACTGCAAGTAAGATTAGACAAACTCTGTAGAGCTCAGACTCACCTCTACCAACCTCAATTCCTTTTCCTCATTGTGTCCTTTGAGAAGCTCCCCATTCTGGTCTCTGTGAGTTGTCGGATCGACAAAGAGAAAGCGTGAGTGCTGAGGCTGCTGCGCAGACAGTGCAGGGAAATTGTTTCCCTTTGCGGGGCACGGGGTGGATGCAGCAGTGAGGCTGGGGGCTGAGTGGCGGGCCCAGCAGAAAGGAGCCTGTCTGCAGAGAGGCCCCAGACAGTAGCTGGGGAAACGGCCTGCAGACGGGCCCGCAGTGCTCTAACAACGACGACCTCCTGGGAAAGCGGCTGTGCAGGTCATGACACAGTGAACCAGCTCCAGTGAGATTGGGATGGCTGCCCGGACCCAGGTCAGTACTCCTGATCCTCTCAGGATTTCCATAGGAACAGCATTTGCATGGATTAAATAGGAGGTTGCGCTTTCCCTGGAGACCACAGGACCTTCTGGGGGAAATCGGTTTCATGTTTTGAGGATCGTGGCTGCAGCTTGAAACACCCCCCGTGGGCTGCCATGCTGACCAGCGCCCAAAAAGAGCTTGCTCTGGGAGGCTTTGCTTATTCAGCATAGTCATGTGCCAGTTTTCCATGCAAAAGTGCAGCCACGGTGAAGTGAATTACGGCGAGAAAGTGCTGTCAATGGGAGGGTTTAAACCCCTCCTACGTGTACATGAAGGTCCTGATCTGGTTATCCCCTTGCCATGCACTTACACTTCAGTAACCAAACAGCAAAGATCAGCTGCAAGCGATGTATTTCGCTTGTGTGTTATGTGCCATCAAGTCATCTCTGACCCATATGATGACCCTATGAATGAAAGCCCCTCAGACATATAGCGTAGCCCCACTGAACTGAAAAACAGCAGTATCGGGGGAGAGATCTGTGGGTGTGCCAATGGGACTTGTTAAACACAAAATAACAGGACCAATGAATGAAGCTACTTAAAAGCCAGAGCTGACACTTCAGCTAAGTATTCAAGATGGTGCAACAAAATTAGATGATTGACTGATTGCACTGTTGAGAGCTTCCAGCATCTCAAGGGAAAGTACTTCCATACTTGGATCATTCGGACTTCTCCCAGGCATTGGGATGAGAAGAATGGGTAACTCAGGGCATCTCATATAAGACAGAAACCTTCAGGGTAATAGCACCTCATTTGTGGAATTCTCCTGCCTCTGAGAACATTGCTATTTGCACAAGCATTTAAGAAGTTTGAGCATATATTCTGCTGCAATTTCTTCCTTAAAAAAAACTATTTTGAATCTGTTCTAAGTCTGAAATTGTTCTACTTGTTACTTACTTGTTAATGTATTGATTTGCCTTATCCTGTCTTATTGTTTTTCCAGGGATGCTGCACTTCTTTCAGGCCACAGGCTGAACTCCATTTCAGAAATGGGCCCATTAGGTGCCTTTCAGTGACGGATGCAGCCAAGGATAAAAAGGTGAGCACCAGACAATCTAAAAATGACCAGCTTGTTTTATATTAAGCCAAGATGCCAGCATATTTTCCTACTTCCAGCAAATGAGACTTAGGAGAGGCACTTCAATCTTTTATTTTATTTTATTTATTTATTAAAACATTTTTATGCCGCCCCATTCGCCGAAGAATGAAAAAGCCCTGCACAAAAGCCGGGAAACCACAGACTGATTGACAGCTGGGAAAGGGGGCACAGCCTGCTGGGAAACCACACAGAGCCAAACCGGGATTCCCTGAGGGCCAGGCTTGACTCAGAGCCGAGATGCTGCACCTCCGTCAGACAACGGGGCCCTTTATTTGCTATCCCATGCCTGTTAAGTATTGCAGTGCTGCTTCAGAGTGCCAGCCTTCCAGAGTTGGACAACCACGGCAGTATTTAGCCCAGCAGCAACTGTGTTTCCCCTCCGTGGGGAGTTTGTTTACGTGACAAAGGCAATAGTTACAATACATAAACCTGCTTGCTTCCCGGCTGCACCTTGCCAAACAATCTGGTTTCTCTTGCCACTGTATTTCAGAAAGGAACGCCTTTTTGAGTTCAGCTGCTGAACTGCTGTTGCCTTTAATTTCTGGGCTAAAGCACGACGTCAGGTGCCAGTCGAGGAAGAGCCCCTGGCAAGGGAGATGCAGGAAGACGAGGTGCCCACCCCAGCAATGGGGATGTGGCCAGTGGGTTCCACGCATGGGTCAGGCCTGCAGGTTCTAAGGAAGTGGCTGTTTGCCCTGGAAACGTGTAAACTGTAAACATGTCGTCCTAATATTGCCTTTCACACACAATGTTAACTGCAAAGAAAACACTAGGATAAATTGTACGTATTCTGCACTGAGAAGCCTTGTGTGCATGCAGAGCTATCGGGAGCAGAGATGGGAGGAATGGACGCAATCTCAATGTTGGAAATTGTTAGCAAAAAGGTGGATGATCTGCTCATCCACCTTGTGCTGCTTTTGTGCAAATCTGTGGTGGGGTCACCACTCGGGATATTGTGTGCACCTTGTCCAAAAAAGGGGGTTTGCCAAGTGGCTGCTGCCGCCCCTCCAGGCAGGCCCACTATCTTCACTCCCTCCGAAAGCCTCCGGGCCCCTTTTGGCACTCCAGGGCGGTGAAGTTGGCAGCGCCAGGCACAAGCCTGTCTGAAAGCACCTACTCACAAGTATATCCCATTACATCCAGTAGGATTTACTCCCAGGTAATGGGAGATGGGATTTCAGGCTAAATATCAGGAGGAAGACAGTGGGATGGGGGCAGGCCCCGATGTGCCCCACTGCTGATGCCTCCCCCCACAATCATCAACTCCTCCCAACTCCTCTGGGAGTGGTTGGGGGCCCAGGCTGCAGGAGCGCAGGCGTCACCCCGAGGTCCCTCGCTCACAGAGCTGCTGGTGCTGGAGCACCTTCCTCTGAACAGAGGCCTTGGGACCTGCTAGTTTAAACCAGTTGGTCCTGAGCAGGCACAGGAAGTGCTTTCAGTCATTAGAACCTTTTTGGGCAGTGGCTGGTTGTGTGCTTAGGAAGGGCCCTGAAGAGACACCCTCAAGGCATCTGCCGCCTCACCAGTGCTGGCCAGTGCCCATCATCAGCACTGCTGCCCCCTGCTTCTTTGGAGGGCAGATCTTCTGCTCCACACCACACGTCCTGTAGGCAAGAGAGACACAGATATGAGCAGGTTGCCACAGTACAGAGGAAGAGCGATCACTGGGCTTTTAACAGGGAGGCCTCTGTCGGGCAATGGGCCCTCAGCAGATGTCTGACCATGCCATCTCATGATGCAAGTTCTGCCAGCTCTGCCAGACGGCTTTCTGAAGGATTATTGGCCAAGTTTATGGAGGATGTCAGGGTCCACAGCCGGGACGCGGGTGGCGAAAGACAAGGCAGAGGCATCAGGACTAGGGCAACGCAAGTTTATTTATTTATTATTTTATTTATTAAAACATTTTTATGCCGCCCCATTCGCCGAAGCCTCGGGGCGGCTCACATCATTAAGTTAAAATAATCATAATATAAATTAAAAATATAAATATTAAATTAAAATACAACAATAAGTTGAGGTGAGAAAGAGTCCATAGTCCAAAATCAAGGTTTAATGGCAAGTCCTAGGCACACAGGAGGCCAGGGCCAAGAACCAGAAGTATGTCTCAGGACAGAACAAGGACATGGCTATGAATGAGCTAAGGGGCAAGCACAGGAAGATCAACAGAGGTGCAGTTTCATGGCAGGATACATGGCAAGGCAAAAAGTAGGAGCTGAACCACACTTACAGGGCGAACATGGCAAGGCAGGATAGAGCAGGGACCAAAAGCGGCCCGGGGCAGGCAAGGGGCAGGACCACACCACAGACATCAGGAAGACCCACGTTGCGGGGTGAGACAGCAAGGCAAGTTCTGGGACAGGCAAGACACAGGCTGTACTGCACACAGGAAGCCCTGTGATGCTCTTTCCCAGGGTTCCCAGCTGGTGCTTACCAGGATGCTGAGGGCTCCAGCAGGGCCTGGGGCTGATCCTACAAATACTAAGGTGGGCTTCTTGTTCTGACCTTCATGTGAAGCCCCAGAGCAGACCAAATCCTGAAAAAGGAGAAGGTGTGGCAGCATTAGGCACAACAATTTAACAGAACCCTTCAGGTAGTATATGTTTTTATACCAGAGGCAAAATGTAAACAAGAGAGGAGAGCTTTTGTCTTCATGCCGGTGTATGTGCTTTCCTCTACAGCTGACCACTCCCGGGAACAGAAAACCGGCCTGGTGGTGGTGGCTGCAGTTGTCATCATGATCATGACCATCACATCATCACGCCCTTCTTTCTCTTACAGGGAACCCAAGGTGGCTCAGAAGGCTCTGCTCTATTTTATCCCAGCAACAACTACCCTGTGAAGTAGGTTAGGCTGGCTAGATGAACAGGAGGGCCCTTCGAACGTCCACTGCTCCCATCTTAAGACTGGACTTCAGTGCTTCACTGCCGAACTGTCAATCAGTCTGTCCTAACGTCCCAGCACGTGCCTGCCTGCTAGCGCAGACCTGGCGTGACACGCCATAGGGAAAGCGATTTATGCTACCCAGCAGTTTGTCAGCCCGCCAGCTCCAAGGAGAAAGGCTGAGACGAGGCAGCCATCGCGCAGTGCAGGGCTGCATCCAGCAGGGGCTTCAGCTCCGTGCCGTGCGGCAGTTAGTCATGCTTATGCTGAAGGATGACAGCTAGAGCCTGGAGTGAGTCAAGGGCTGTTGAATACACCGTACTTGAAAGCACTGCTGCTGGAATCCCACAGTCTCACTCTTCCTAAAGGCAGCCCTGTGCTACTGTTTATCTATGGAGAAATCAGCTCCGATGCTGTGGTGCTGAGCACCGGAGGTTGGTTCTTATTGCTACTCAGGCATTGCAAAGGCCAGTGGCTGAGTGCACTTCAGCTGCACAGGCGAGGATGCAGATCCCACGAGGGGTTGCGGTGCTGCCCTCCTGCTGCCCTCCCTCACGCGCCTTTGCTTGCGAGGGTGCCCAGCTTGAACTCAGTGGGCCCTGCCTCTTGGGTCAACACATGGCATACAAAGTAGTCGCTCCCTAAGATTGTTAGGATGGCGTCCCCCACTTCCAATGGCATGTTTGTGGGGGGTGGGGGTGCCATTTCATGTCCCCTCACCCTGAATAAAGCACTGGCACCTGAGGGAGATATGTTTGGCTATGCCAGGATCAGGGCCTGGAGAATCCTGCAAGTGCTCACAGAACCAGGAGCGCAATGCAGCTGGAGACCCTGAAGACCAGCCGGAAAGGCTCCTCTGCAGTGCTGCTCCTTGCCACAACAGCGCAGGTGCCCTGGTGACTTCTTGTACTCTGGTCCCTGTTTGTTCCTGCCTTGTCCAAGTCCGTTCCCACCTCGGTCCAACCAGTGCCCTTCCTCCTCTTCCCATCGTTCTTCCTAATAGTCGCTGCCTTGCTCCAGCCTGCTATAACCCTCACATCAGTGTCTCTCCAGCAAACTGACTTTGGACTCTCTCTCTTTCTGTGCGTGCCAAACTTGGGCTGCTTTCGCCCGTGCCGTTGACCCGGACCCGCTGACTTTCCCCAGCCCTCTGGCCCATAGCGAGCTCTGGACTCAGCTCAAGTTCATGCCCCGGACCCAGCGTTCTGCCCCTCCTTGCTGCCACGCATGGCCTGGTCCTCACAGGCTACGGCCCTCTGCAAGCTGGTTTGGTTTTCTGCTGGCAAGGTGACTTTTCCATGGAGGAGCCTTCAGAAATATGACCCTGCCCTCTGAAACTTGGAAGTGGTTCAAGTGACGCTACCCTCTCAGGTCTTGGTTGCCTCACCTGGCTACAGATACAGACCAGGCTACAGCTACACATGAAAGGCGTGGGTGAGGAGTTGGGACAGAGTTGGAAAACCTCTCATCCAGGGCTGGGCACCCTGATATCCCCTAGATGCCTCAGGCTACAAACCACATAAACTGTAGCTGGCATGACCAAGGGTCAGGGATTACTTGAACTTTAGTTCAAAATTCTGGAGGGTACTGAGTTGCCTACCTTGGTCCTAATCAATGTTTCTGAGGAAAGGCTTCCAACCTGCAGACATACAGATCTTCCTTGGGAAAACCAGCCAGAAGACATAGAGTGTTTGTAAGTGGGCAGGGTACTAATTCAGTTAGGCTGGACTAGACTTGTCTCATCAGGCTTAGGCAAATGTGGTGACAGCGACAATACAATAATGTGGCCATCAGTCATCAGTGAGGGCCTGACAGCGGCCACCTTCACTCTGGAGGATCCTGGCTTATTGCAAATGCTCTTCATGCTGGTATAAGAGGCCCATTTCTGCCCACATTTTTCTCTGTGCTGCACGGCTGCTAAAAAGCCAGGAATGGTTTTTTCAGTGAAATGTGTTGTCCTGATTGATAGAAGATGTATGTTTGCTATGTCCCTTAGAAACCTCAGTTGTGTCAATGTCTGCAAATGTAGGCAATGAGTCTAAATTTCCTGATCTGCATGAAAAGAACCTTTCCTTTTTAGGTGATACCTAAAACATACTTTCATTATGTTTTTAAGCAAGGAGCTTTGTTGCTGCCCTTGTCTGGAGAGCTCATCAGTTAACATCTGTCTCATGGTGTCAGAGACTCCATTGCAGACTTGCCTTTTGGTTCTGAAGAGGAGATATAGCTCTGAAAGAAGGGGAGAGGGAGAAGGTTTCCTCTGCACTGACCCCAAACTATAGTAGAACAAACAAAGCAATCCTAATATAGTAGATCCTAATATAGGATCACAGCAGCAACAAGTAGTCTTGGTGTCTTTAGAATGACATTTCTTTACACAAACGGAAGGGGACTAAGAGGAAATTTGTTCTGCGCGGGGGAAAAAAATAAACTAAAAGCAAGTCTTGGTTGGTTGGTGAATTAATCCATTACAAGATTGATTGTCTACCTGTTTTTTCGAAGGCAATCCAAGCCAGCTGAGAAGCGTTACATTAAAAATACTGCTATACAAACAACATAAAAAGGGAATAGAGTGACCAGGGTGCATGCAGGGAATGCATCATGGTGAACCCCTCAACTCATGGTGTAACTAAGCTGGGTGCCTTCTCCCACCCAGCCTCCATCATTTACTGCTCCCTAGGTGGTCACTGGGGACCCCAAGGCCATGGGGCCCTTGCCACCAGACCAAGGTCTAACCCAATCTGCAGAAGGCGGCAACTAGGAATCCCACTGAATCCCTTGACTGGAGGGGCAGTTGCTGAGGATAAATGTAATAGGAAAATCAGCCACTCCTTTGATATTCTGGTGCTGTGAATCGGCACACACAGCCTATAAGTTATGACCTGCCAACCCCCGTTAGACTCATTTCTAGCAGAAATTATTCATCTCAGAATGAAAAAGAAATGTGAAGAGAGCATTCCCATCTACGCTCGAGTGATCTCACCAGCATCTCTGCACCCTTGGTGCTTCTTCTGTAGAGCTCCAGTTTTCGGAGTGCTCGTTCCCAGGGCCTGCCTCAGCCAAAATCTGGACCACAGAAACCATGTGTTTTTGTTTTCTACATAAGGAGAACAGTGGTGGAGCAGAGCAAAGCTGACTCTGTCCTGCATCGTCTGTACAATGGTTGACCACATGCCCACAATGGGAGTCTGGCAAGTAAGTCATGATCTCGATGGACACTTCCCAGTTCCCCAGTGATGCTGCACAGACCAACCTGCCTCTGATATTTGAACCAATACAATGGGCAGGAAGAGGATTGTGTAGCCATTCGAGTTCCTCGCAAGAGAGGAAGTAAATATAATGAACAAACAAACAGATAGTAATCGCATATATTGCTGCCATGATAAAGCACCACTGAACATGACAAAGCACCATGGAGTGCTCATTAAGCATGCCCATGTGATGAAGCATGAATGAAAAAGTTTCAATCCTGCATGAAGATCACCAAGAGCTGTTTTCTCCAGCAGTTGCTTTGGATGGATTGCAATGGGGGGCTAGTTTGCTGGAGCCTCTTGCTTTTGCGTTATGCTACTCGCCCCCAATTTATGCAAAACTTGGAAAGTCACAAATGCAGCAAAATCACACAACTCCTAGTCCTCCATGCACTACCTCCTATCTTTCTGTGTTGTGATACATTGTGCAGGGCTGCAGAAGAAGGGGATCTGCTTTTTTTGAGCAAGGGCAGACCTACCCTGAAGTGACGGGAGGTAACTGAAGAGGTTTTGGAGGACAGAGATGTGTGTGACATTTGGTCTGCCCTTCACCAACCCCCCAAGTTTATCCTGTTTCCCTCAAGTGTCCTGGGGGATGCTGCCCCACTGAAGTCAGATTTATTTTGACTTTCAGTCTGCTTGGTATCTTTCTGTACAATGGGGTGGGTAAGATGCCGTTTTGCCTTTACCTCTGGAAGCAAGATACTTGCAGTCAACTGTTTCTAGCTGCACAGATCTTTATTTATTTGTATTGACTGGTTTTGTTTCTACTACCTAAAAGCCAAAGCTGTCTGGGTGGATTGCAACACAAGAAATACAATTTAAAATGCAAAAAGCAGTAAACACTTCATTAAAAGATTATTATCCAAAATCTAAAAACAAATTGAAAACAAATGTTAAAAAGCTACAGCAGCTTAAACTATAGAACATGTTGAAGTAGCTAACAAAGTCCCGATATAATAGAACTGGTTAAATGCCCTGTGGTAAGGGACAATCGTAACCTGGAGCTGAAAAGATAATAAAATTGGTACTGAGTAGATATCAGTGGACAGCTTGTTCTGCAACTGGGGGCCACCACTGAGAAGGCCCTTCTCCTTATGACCACTAACCAAGGCTCTCTTGGGGTGACAATCAGAGGCAGGCCCCAGCTCCTGATCATACTGCCTGGGTAGATTGTGACTGGGGAAAATGTCCTGTCAGGTGCGTAGGGCTTTATAGGCTGAAACCCACACCTGGAATTGGGTTTGGAGGCATATAGGCAGCCAGTGCAAGCGGGCCAGAATTGACCTTATGTGTTCAGGCAGTCTGGACCCTGTTATTACACTGGCAGCTACATCTTGCAACACTCTATGAAGGGCTGTCATTATGCTGATATGGCTGCAGTGGGATTTGAGTTATGTTCTATCCCCTGCTGGCATGGAGTCTTAGGACATAGCTCTATCCTTAAAATCCAGTGGGAGGGGGAAGACAGAGAGAGAGAGAGAGAGAGAGAGAGAGAGAGAGAGAGAGAGAGAGAGAGATGGCCCAGGGCAGCCTCCCCCTGCAGCCCCATTCCCGTAATGCTAGCTCTCTGCAAAGTATTGCATGCGGATGCAGCTAGAGAAGAGCAAAGGACCACCCAGCCCAAACGCTCGGCTTGCCGGGCTGTAAAGCAGCCCTCGGAAATTCCGATTCTGCCCACTGCTTCCTTCGCAATCAGTCACCTCACTGACTGCTTTCGTATGTGTGGGGAAAGTGGGAGGGGAGGCGGGAGCGAGGGGGAGGAAGCTTCCACACGAACAGCCCTGAGAATTTCTCTCTGTGTCGTTACAATTTCAGCAGCGTGCTGAAGCAGAAACCAAACTTGGAGGAACGCGGATCCGAGGCGAGAGAGGGACGGATTGCCTTGCCCTCGTTCCCTCCTTTCCCCAGGTAATGCCTCTTGCTTTTCTTCTCGCTTGACTTGATGCCTTTTTTATTTCAACAGGGAACTGGAATTCTGGTGCATGTTCTGTCCGTGGGGTTTTGGGGCACCGGGATGTGCGTGGATGCCTTGCAGGGTCTCCTTTCAACAGCAGTCCTTTCTGACAGCTGTGCAGGGTCCTATCCCACCTATGGTGTGGGGACACTGCTGAAAAAGCAAAATACCCAAAATAAAAAGTTTCCACGGAGTGTCGCTTGTCTTGCTTAGTAGCCAACAGCATGAATGAAAGAAATCTCACACTTGTGACTTCAGACTAATTGTAAAATAATCAGCATAGATATCTTTGGAAGCCCCCACCCCCGCTCTCATGCACACGTGTGCGCGCGGGGGTGTGCTTGCGTGCACGCACGCACACACACACACAGAATGCCTTTATGAGAAGCATTGATTACTATTTAGCGGTTTAATATCTCAAGCTCTTTTTTTATCTTTATAAAGAAATCTGGAAGTTTGTTTTTTAAAAAAATTGCCAAAATTCTCACTGATCCTTAAAATCAGTCTCTCTCTCTCTCTCTTTCTCTATCACATAGGATCATTGGGGGGGGGGGAGAGAGCACATACACCAATGTTGCTCTGAGGAACACTCACTGACTCCACTCAGAAGAACTCCTCGCACATCCACAGGTGCAGGTCACCATTTTATAGTAATCTCTCAGATTCCTAAAAAGGTACCCTGGGGATGGCCAGAAAACCCTGCGCTGGGACCCCAGCAAGCACGGGCGCTAACAGCCAGAGTTACACTTCCGATCCAATGGAATGTGCTGGCTGAGAGAATTCGCGGGCACCATACTTGATTTTAACTCAGGCATGGTGCCAATCCCAACATGGTATGCAAATGGAATCACACAATGGGCCGCTGCTGTGCATTGTACGGCCACCTTCCTGGAGGGCCAAGATGTGGAAGGAACAGGCTGAAGGCACCTTGAGAAGCAGGGTCAGCATGACATAGGAAAACCCAGCAAAGTTACCCGGCAACCTGACATACAGAAACAACAGCCAAATCCCTTAGTAGGACGTTTGGGACTACATAGAAGACACCTTAGTAAGCTTTCCTTTACTTTTTGCATACTCTTGGGTAGAGGTAAGCCTAAGGTAGATCTGGAAGTACTGGTAGATCTCTAGGAGATCTGCAGCCGATGATCAAGAAACAAAGCTTGAGGTGAGGGAGGATGTGTGGAAGTGCCACAAACTCCAGTCAGTTTTGCTACTCAGAACAGCTTTCTTGCCTCTGAGTTCTTGGATTTTTATTATTACTTTTGTGCCTGACTCCGGTTGGTGACTCTTAGGTTCCAATTTTTAGAAAGAAGCACCAGCAGCACACTCCACAAGCCTGGTCTCTGGCTACCCCTTCCCTCAGCTGAGGGAGCCTGAAAGGTATGGACAGGCATAGCTTTATGAAAGAAACAGCTTTAAAAATGAACAGAACACTAAAGATACTTGTGGCATAGATTATGCTCGTTCCTACAGTCCAGAAACTCCAGAAGTATTTTGAAGGCTCTTTTTTAAAATCAAGGGTCAATTTACCACCGACTGCATAACGGATGCTTAAGCAGATGCTGCTTAGTAATGCTGTTTCAGTTTTCTTCTCCTGTTTGTTTTCTCTACTCATCCTGTGTCACAGAATTCTGAAACTCTTAATGTTCTCATTACACAGATAGGAAATGAAGAATTTTATTCCTCTTGATGCGTAGTTTTTAAAACATTAGCAATTGATCTTGTTATGAAAAAAGACAGCAGGAAATGAATTGAGATGTCCTCCTCCTCCTCTTCCCACCCCCTTGCTCTAATTCCATCGAGAGCCAAAAGATATAGCAATGTTAGCTACTTACTTGGGGATTGTATAAGAATGAGTACTGGTGTGGGGGGGAGAGTAAATGTGTCAGTCATTATGAAAAGGATGCAGAGAAGGTGTGATAGGAAATAGTTTTATCTAAACCACAAAAGGAGATTTTAACTGAGACCGTCAAACTGCCAAATGCAATTTTCTGACAGTTCCAGTTGATAATCCCAGTATGAAATCCTGCATGCTTGATTTATAAAGCTATCATTCAGAATCATGAGAGAAAATATATGCAGTCCTGCATAGATGTGAAAGACAAACAGCAGTGAGGGAAATATCAAATATGAGCAATGAGATGCATGCAATATGCCTTAGAAATTTTGCATCGAAAGACAGAAATGTTTTACATAAATTAATTGAGATTATGGAATATATTAAATTGACCGCTACAAGGGCTTTCTGAAAGGTCCAAAGCAAATCAGTCCTGGTTACTCTTCAGCTGCCCACTACACATGGACTGCAATGGTGTTACATCCCTTTGTGGGAGTCTAGCTGTGGCGCCATTTTCGAACTGCATCTGTACCTGAAATCATGAGTGGGTCAGTTGAACATCAACTGCCAATGGAAGGCCCCTTCAGGGATTAACTAATGACAGGCCAGACACAGATATATGCAGAAGAGCACTGCGGAAATGGCTCCGTTAGGCTCACATGCTGGTGTGCAGCCTTATGCAGAGATCTAGACTTCCAGACAAGCACAATCACTGGGGCACCACAAAAGAGCAAAAGGGTCTGCAGTGAAGTCAGTGAGGAACCTTTCCATGCCACACAGTTCCTTCTCTCCAAAGTAAAACATTTCCAGCCCATCGTCTTGCTACAAGGACGGTGCCATCTCCAAGATTCTGAGGGCCCTTGGGAATGACCTCCTCAATGGCTCCCTTCCCTCAGTGAGCTGACCTTCTCCTCGCCTCTATCACCATTTGCCATTGCTTCCCATTGTCTTTCTCCTCATTGCTTCCCCCTCTGTTGACTCATAAGCAGAGAACCACTGAGGTTCTCTACCACTGCTCTCTTTCGCCACCTCCGTTGTCTGGGCCAGAGCGAAAAGGAAGTGAGCAAGGAAGTGGCTTTGATTACGGGAAGGGACAAGTGCAGAAGGCTCTTGCCAGCGGATCCCTGAGGTCTGGGGCCTCGGCAAGTGCCCTTCTGTGCCTGTCCTTGATGCCTGTCCTGCTTGAGGAATTTGACCCAATATGAATGGACCTGATTGATATTTCTCAGACTAATATATGGATCAGAGCACTGCAGGTTTTGCTCTTCTCCAAACATTGCAATATAGTTCCTGGTAGTTTAAGCAAATCATACTGTTTAAACACACATTTTAACAGAAAATACATTTATCTTTACATTTCAAATGCATGATGAAATATACGTATATTTAAATGCACATTTTCAGGGATTGCTTAATGGAGCAATGGATTAGAATGGACTTAGAGGTGAACGCTTGTGGTGGACTGATTTCACCATCCCCACTCTTTCTCCCCAGTGTGTCAAAGTGGTAGCTGGAAAAGGCAGAGACATCACCTTAGTTATGATCATTTTGTACAAGGTTAGTCATTCTCAGAGTCTCTGCCATAGAGAGGCCATCTTCAGACTTGGTTGATTTTTCTGTGGCTATAGGTTGTCTGGATGATGACCCTCCCAGTTTGTGCAAATGTGTGAAATATGTTGTGTTCCCAACCTATAAAGACATTGACCAAATAGGAAAACTATTGGAAAACCTGACTGTCTTAGGAAAAGTGCTCCAAAGAAGCTGTGATCAGCAGCTGGTATGAACACATTGCTATAGGAAGGAGCTTTTTTATGAGACAGGTGGTGCCAGTTGACTAGAAATACCGCATTTTAATTATTCTGGGAATAGTTAAGATCAAACCAAGAAATTGTACCCTAACCTTGGCACACACAGTTTCCCACCTGGCAGGAAGTTCTAAATTGTTCCTCTGCTGTCACTACTGTGATGTTAACACTTCTGAGTGGGTGTGAACAGAAGATTTATTGCACCTGAAATCTCAGCCCCTTGGAAGAAGGAATAGGTTGTTATTCTCTAATGAGAAAAGCTGGGAATGTGGCATATACTTTTTGTCAAGGTGTTACCTCAACTTCTACTGATACTTGGTAACGGAAAACAATCCATTCTCTTTTGAAAATACACCCTCCTCATTAAGGGTACACTTAAATGTGAGAATTAGGTGGTGCGCATCAGATCTGGCTGAATCTGGGCTGACTTGAAAAGAAGCAAAGGGATGCCCAAATTGAAGAGCTGCTTAAATTTGAAGCTGAGGCCTCCTACAGTTTTGATAGCAAAGTGGAGATTCAGGGAAAGACAGAGACGCTGACTGTGTAACTGCAAAACTGGATCATTTCTCCATTAGCTCTCCATATAAAGAAAATGCCAGGGCAAGGGGAGGAAAAGGAGGAGTGCAGCTTTGTGACTTCTAATCACAGTGAATTATTTTTACGAGGATGCTTCCGTCGAGTTTCTTGGGGGAAGAGATGCTGAAGTGATATAATGCAGCGCTGATCAAGTGCTTGGTGCTCTTTGCTATGTCTCTGTCCCAAGCTCAGGAACATCAGAAGAGGTTTCTCAGAATCTCTGGGACCTGGGAGGGTGCTTTCTTGGAAAATGCTGGGTGTTCAGCTCCTTCTGCCTCTGGTACCGTATGCTCCTATTTCATTGCCTTTGCCTTCAGTTCCAACTGAGAAGGAAAGAAGTATTTTTCATGTACTGTAACTCCCTAGCCTGACAGTTGCAAGTTTTGTGTCAAGGGGCATAGCTACGATTTAAGCCATTTTCATACAAACAGCTAGAACGTTCCCTCAGAGAAGGTGAATCTCCCCCCATCCCTAAATCTGGAGAACTGCTTCACCCCTATTTTCGAGAGAAGATGTGTAGATTGAATCTATGGCTTTGTGGTTGTGTTCTGCAGCACTGCCCATCCCTGTGTACGTCCCTCTCAGCCTGAAATTCTCACTCCCAAAACAAACATTTCTGTGGCCTGGCTGTACGCTGAGCTGTGACCATTTTCTTTTATAAAAATCCAGCTCCCATCTTTCAGAAATAATACAAAACTTTTTCTATGAAGCATCCACAATGGAAAAGAGACCAGCAGCTCCACATCTGTCTTCCTAGCATTCTTTTTTATCCTACTACTTTGATCATCTCTCCGTCCCAGGCCTTTCGGCTCCTGACCATTGATGTCCACGAGATTAAAGAAACACCCTAAAGTCCTTTGTGTCGGAAGACAGATATACTTTCAGGAGTGTGTCAGTCACCACCCTTTTTTATGCAGCCCATTAGCTCTTGTTTCAAACTTTCCCTTCAGATCCATAACAGAGATGGAAGAACGTAGCTCCAGTGAATGGGCTATTTTTGTGAATTTGAACAAACTCAGAGTTCTCTGTGCACACGAACTCATTCTGTGCAAATGAGCTTTTGCGCATACACAATATCAAAGTGCATCTTAGGAGCTGTCGCCTGGAGATGCATTGTGTGTTGAGACGTCATGCGTAGCTACATTGTGCGCCTCCTTCTAGGTCGGTTGCTTTCAAGTGGCTTCACGCAGAAACACTCCAGCAGCAGCAGTAAGGCATGCACAGAATCATTTAGCAACAAAATAAAAGGAGGCATTGAATGAGCAGTGCCTCTAAATATGAGTCACTCGGTGGGAGGGAGGGAGGGAGGGAGGGAGGGAGGGAGAATAAGTGGGAGAATGGTCTGTCAGGAGTGGTTGTGGGACAAAAGGACTTCATCACAGTTCGGCATAGGCCAGGAAGGGGTTAATCCAACCAACTCAGCATCCGCATGGAAGGAATAACATTGTTCAGACAGAGGCTGGGCATGCTTAGAAGGTCACAATTAATTCCAAACTCACAAGCACTTTTGCAAGAAGCTGGCCCAGGCTCATGAATAAGTGAACATTATGAACAGGTGATGTCTCACATTCATCCATAGGGTTGTCGTAAGTCAAAGACTTCATGGCACAATACACCCACAAGATTGTCTGACCAGGAAGCTGACTAATTACAAAACTGGTAACACTGATCCAGAGAAAAACCCCACAGGAAAAGAGAACAGGGAAAAGTTCTTTATTTAAATTTGAAAATATATATAGCAGTCATCAGGAACTGCAACTAATGTGGCTCTTGCTTTGTGCATTGTGACGACTGAAAACACTTCTTGTGGGCATTTAGATGTCTCAAGTTCTCTCCCTTGTTTTGGTTCCATGTACTGATCAATGGATCCTTTGGAAGTGCCTCTGAGTTTTGGGCTCTGTTGGTGGGAGGAAGCGGGTTGATCTCAGAAAGACAGCCTTAGAAATGAAACAAAAGAGTAGAAATTCAACCCTGCACAAATGAATGTTTAACAAAGAATCTCAACACATTTTTGGAGTACTTAGCTCTTCTTCTGGTGTGGCCTTTGTCAACTTGGAGTTCTCCAAATAGTTTGGACTGAAACACCAGTTATATTTGACTGTTGGGAATGGTGAACGGGGCTGATGGGCATGGAAGTCCATCTGTAGAGCGCCACGTTAGGGCAGGTTGTTCTATAGATTATTTTCATATTTGTACAGGCGAGGGACTGACCCTCCTCTCTAGACTTGCAAATGCTAGTGCAAATTCTCGCACTCGCCTTCTGCTAAATCCACTCCATTTTGGATTTCCCCCTTTTTTCTTATATTTCCTCTTAAGTTCTCCTTGTACTCTAAACAGCATGGACAATAATCCTTTCCCGTGAACGCTCTTTTTCGGAGCTAGAAAAAAAAACATGAGGTAATAAGTGCCTTCTTTTGGTGGACTGTATAAAGAATACATTTAACTTTGAAATAGATACCTATTGCTCATTTAGATGCAGTCATATACATGTTTACTCAAAAGTAAGCTTATTCCCAAGCAGAAGCACAGCTGGAGTCTTAATCTTTCTGAACAATATTATTAACACTTTTATCCTTTACATGACTTTTTGACTTTTTGTGGCATGTATTGCATGGTTGCAAATTGTGTATAACATATTTTGTATTTTCTATTTTTATAAAATAAATGCAGGGATGAAAGAAAGAAACCTTAAATAACATGTCATCATTCTTTTTCAAATTCTTAAAAAATATTATTAGACTACCATTTTATAAAAACAGAAACAGAAAAGGCTTTTTTGCCATGTATGTTTGCTTTTATCTATTGATTTTACTGGATTCTGCTTAAACTGTTAATCTACAAGATAGTTTCTTAATACACTAAATTTAGTGTGCAGTGAAGAGACAATACAGTACGTTAGCACTTTAAAAGGCAACCCACTACAGCAGTAGAGAGACAGAATAAAGCAACAACAGCAGAAGCAAAGCAACCAGCCTCCCCATCAGGGCTAAGCCATTGCATTGCCATCATTATTTTTATTATATTACATTCCTATTGCTTTTGTCCTTTTGCAAGGAACCCGAAGCAGCTTACATAGTGCTCCTCCACTCTGTTTTACCCTCATGACGACAACCCTGTGAAGCAGGAAAAGTTGAAAGTCAGCAGTGGGTTTCTAGTCACCTTATAGCCAGAGGAAGTCCTGAACTGATGGGGACAGTTCTCCCAGGCTCCAGCCTGGCAGTCCAACCACCACCTGGACTAGCTCTTCGTTTTGACCTCAGCATATGCTGACCTTCTGGAGCAAATGGATTTCCTGATTCCATAACCTGAGAGATCCAGCTGAGATGCCTTCTCACTTGCCATTAATGTTCTAATGGTCCAGATAAAATGTTTCCAGGATACTGACCTTGCTGACCTGAAGCACTGTGGTAGGAGGAATGTCTTGATGTCTAGGGTTTATGGTAATAACCAACCTTGTAATGTGTCTGACTTGACATCACTGGAGCAATAGGCTCACGGAAACTCGCCTTCTGCTAAGACGGAGGTGCATGATCCACTCCACTCCGAGAGCTGCATGGGATGCAGGCTGGCTGAAGGGCTGAAGGATGTTCGTGTGAATGCACACCCACCTGTGCAGCAGTGCTGACACAGGCAGCTCTTTCGCCACTACTAATGAGGAAAGAGCAACCTGTATGAGGATTTCTGGGGGAGGGAATTTGGCAAAGGCGGAAGTGCGATTAGGGCACCCTTGGACCATGGTTAAAGCCTGGAAATACCACAGGATGTGCTGCCTATAACAGAATATATGCCTCCACTGGATTTTGAACCATCAGATCAACTCTACAGGTGAAATGGAAATAACAACTGTCTTCTTTGCTGAGTTGCACCACTGCCTCTTTCCTGTCAACACTTTTGTCTCTGTAAGATTTGCAATGACTAGCGGAAAAGAGTTTAACTGATGCTGTTTCCTAGTCCCATCTTCATGTCCCTGGATTAATTAGGCTGCTCTTGCATACACCAACAAAGGGTCCCTGTTCATATAGACTACCCAGCCCACTCCTTTGACTTCATGGTGCTAATCCTGCCCAGGCCTCCCTAAGCTTTAGGCCATGTTCAGGAAGATCAAGGATTACTGAGGCCACCAGAAAACAAGGAGGATTAAACCTGTAGAGAAAAATTTCCTTCCCTCAAAGGGATTTTCTTCAACATCTAGCAAAAGAGCACTCCACCAAGCATAGTTTTGATATCTGATATTCCACTGGAAGGGAGGTCCTCAAGATCTGAGGAGAGAAGCCCTTCTTTTTTCTTTCTGGAATTCTGAATATTAAAACACCCTTCAAAATTATGTCTAAAAGGGAAACTTTGCTTCAACAACTGTTGCACCAGGGAACTAATCGTGATTTCTGCCTCTCTTTCTGGATTTCTTCCTCCTGTTTTCCAGGCAAAACCTGCTGGCCGTCAGGTTGCATGTTAGCAAAATGCTATCGTACCCCTGGCTGTCTCCTTCTAGATCATGGTTGGACAGCTTGTGGCCCTCCAGATGTTCTGGCCCACAACTTCCTTGATCCTTCACTGTAGCTTGTGCTGGCTAAATCTGGTGGGAGTCACCAGTTGGCCACTCTTGTTCTGGATGAAATACTTACATTTCTTAATAAATTCACTCTTCCCATGGTCATTTTGGGAATTATTTTCCCTGTACCTGCTTTAGTTAGGATGCCTTTTCTTAAAACAGATGAGCAAAAGAGGTCACAGCCTGTACTTTTTGAAAGATTATTTTTATTCACACTTTTCTATATGCCTCATAATCTGACGATTTGCTTCCATTGCAGCTGTAACACACACGCACTTTGTCATCATCTGCATGTCTGCTGCTCCCGTCTACTGCTTCTTACAGTTGGTGAGTTATTATTTTTATCTCAGTCTTTGATGATGGCAGAGAATGTCTTCTTAACAGCTGTTGGCTAAGTACACAAGCATACACATGCCATGTTGAATTTCAGCCTAATGAAAAAGCCTATGAAATGAGCTGGGACGCTTTCAGTAGTGTATGTGCAGGGTCCATCGAGAACTTCCCATGAATATAAGAAAGGCGGGGATACGGCCACTTCCCATCCCCAGTGCCCGTATCCCAAGCTGCCTGGTAGTCTAGCTCACATGATCATCCAACCAAGTCCTTCAGAGTAATTCCCTGATCCTTCTGTGCATTGGAGATGCACTTGCTATGTTTCCTCGATATCTGTCTTCTTCTCTTCCTAAACTGATCAATGCAGAGTCATGGGAATGCAAGTCTCATTAGAAACAGGAGGAAATTTCCATTCCCCCGAAGTAAACATTTTTCCAAAAACCAAACAAACCCACATCATTCTGTTTGCTTGATCTTGGGGTGGGGGACTTTAGGGCATTTCAGATGTGTAAATGGTAGCAAAGCAGAAAATTGCCCGGATGTTAAAGGATCAGATTTTATTATTTATTTGGTATTTGGATTATTTATTTAGTTGGTTGTCCACAGTGATCTCAACAGCCAATTATCTGGTAAACAGACCGTACGAGATGGGTCTCACTTCAGTTGTGGGGATTACTTAGTTCCTGCATTCTTACAGCTTTATTTAACATTTTCATATGTAATTCCATGGTGAATCTGCACACTACAAGTACAGCTTTAAAAGATGGTAGCCGGCATATTGTATTTAATTTCGAGAGTTGTGTGTTTGATACGTATTTTCACCACTTGAGTCCACCTTGGCTTATGCAATTACCAGAGAAACCATGAGGCATGTTTGCATCTGCTGCCACAGCTGGGAGCGATTTGGGGGGAAACTTTTGGGAAAGGCCATCCCTGGGTAGGGAATCAGCAGCCACTCATTCAGAAGCATGTATATGTTCTTTGGATAACATGGTTTGTGTCCTGGGCAGTTCTCAGTTCATGCTGCTCATAGCGCAGGTTCATGCAGGGGTCTGGCTGGGTTCCACAAACTGTGCTAGTTAGGCAAGGATCTCAAAAACTGCAGATTCCAGCTGATATTATTTTCCCTCCCTTTGCTTTGTAGCACTATATCTTATCTCCCTGCATGTTTCTCAGTGTCAGGTTTAATGAAGAGTTCTAATTGTATTATTAAAATGAACGTACATAAAGTCACTCTTATCAAAAGTTTGCACTGCTGCTGTCTCCCTGCTGCCAGAAGACCTATAGGCAAAAGAGAAGAATGGCATGCTGTACAGAAGCTCCGTGTCTTAACCTGCCCATTGTTCTCCTCCCTTATTGCACTTATTTTATTTATTATTACATGTATACCCTGCCTATTTCTTCCCATTTTATCCTCACAAAAACCATATGAGGTAGGTCGGGTTGAGACTCAGTGATGGGTCCAAAGTCACTTAGTGACCCTCAGCAGCCAGCGGGGACTAGAACCCAGATCTCCAGAGTCCCAGTCCAACTCTCCAACCCCTGTGCCACACTGGCTCTCCACAGTGGCTTAGCTTATCCAAAAAGTAATCAGGCCAGATGTTGAGGGAGGAAGCTTTATAGCTTTGAATAGGCTCCTGGCTCTATTTCTTTGTCTCTGCCTTCAGCCACTTCAAGTCTATGTTATCTGGAGTGATCAATGTGGCTATTCCTGAAACCATGAACTGACTGGGTAAATGAATAGATAAGAGATTCTCTGTATGAAGTCTGGAAATGTTACAGATACCAGTGAACCTCCAGTGAGTGATCAACCACACAAAGGAAATCCCTAACCTCAGTCTGAGGACATAAGGCAGGAGTGGGCAATTTCCAGGGGTCCAGAGACTGTGGCCCCATCCTACTGGGAGCAGCACCCCTGTCCCTGCCAGCTGCACTGCACTGGCGTTATAAAAAAGCCAGTGTTGCTCCTGGAATCATCCCTCTAGTTTTCTGGGAGTGCAGTCCTGCTTCCAGACAAGGTGCACTTTGCTTTGTATCAAAAAAAAAAGAATGCTGTTTTTTCCACTGCCACCACAGCAACTCAGCAGTGGTGAGAACAGCACACAGCCCAAGCGCCACATGTTGACCAGAAGCCACAGGAGGAGGAGATGCAGCTCAGTGGCAAGCACAGCCTTTGTGTATGCAGTGCCGCATGCCGGAACCCCGGCCCCCTAATTGGAAGGTGCAGGTGGCAGGTGACGGGGCAGGCAGGGTCTTTTCTGCCTGAGGGCGTAGAGAACTGCTGCCAGGCAGAGCAGCAGTTCTGGACTAGATGGACACATGGTCTGACCTGCAGCCCCATACGTCCTGCATGTTTCACGTGACTCTTAATTATTCTTTCCAGATTCTGATCAAGCAAGAGTGCATAATAGCCATCCCTCTTCTATTCAGCTCCTCCTGGTTTCTCTCAAGGGATATATGCAGAGACCTTGCCTGAGGGCAGTGAGATAGCCGGGGCTTCCCCAACCCCGTTTTGGCCTGATCTGGGAAGACACACACAGTCATTAACACACCATGTCATTTAAGGCATCCTAATGCTTTCTGTGAAAGGAGGAAAAAAGAGAGCAAGGAAAAGGAAGCGGCTGAGGCAAAACCCACAGGACCCGGTCGAATGTAAAAAATGTAAAAGAGCCCAGCTGGATCAGACGAAAAGTCCCTTTAGTCCAGCTTCCTTTTGCCAGCAGGACGCGAGCAGATGCCTCCAGGACGTCTACAAAGCAGGTCATGAAGGCAACAGCTTTCCTCTGTCACATGTGCCCAGGATTTTTATTCAGAGGTTTACTGTCTCTGAATACATCGGTTCTAATTTCACCATTGTACCTATTAACCGTTGGTAGACCTACCCTCTATACATTTGTCAAGTTTTAAGAGCAAGGCCTACCAAGAGTCTGATCTTCCTGCAGCAAGCTGCCCATCAAGGGTCCCTCCTGAGGAACTGAAGGCAATTAGATTTGAAGATTTATTTTCACATACTTACTTTTCTCTAGAACTCTAACAAGAGATAGTGTCAGATTCATGGCATCTTTTCAGAACAAATGAAAACATTCCCTTAGCCATGATACATGGGCCTGCTGAAAGACTGGCACAATGAGGCAGCTGACAAGCACTTCAACGAATCACACATAAGCCCATCTTGCCTGTGAGCCTGTATGGAGGAAAAGTGATAGGCCTCAGCCACACGAGCATGAATTCCACAAACGTGACAGACGGCTCCCTCTGCCTTTGGGAAAAGGTGGTGATCGGGGTCGTTCTCTCCGTCCTCATTATGGTGACTGTCTGTGGCAACGTGATGGTATGCCTGGCTGTGTATTTCAACCGGCGGCTCCGCAGCCTGACCAACTATTTCATAGTCTCCTTGGCCTGCACGGACCTGCTGCTGGGCCTGCTGGTGCTCCCCTTTTCAGCCGTCTATGAGATCTCCTCCCACGAGTGGCACCTGGAAACTACTTTTTGCAACATCTACATCAGCCTGGACGTCATGCTGTGCACAGCCTCCATCCTCAACCTCTTCATGATCAGCCTCGATCGCTACTACGCCATCACGGCCCCTCTCCGCTACACCACTCTGGTCACTCCTCTGCGGGTGGCGGTGGCCATGTTCCTGATCTGGGTGGTGTCGCTCATGGTCTCCTTCCTACCTATTCACCTGGGCTGGAACACCAACGGCACAACCATCCAGAACACACTTTCTTCCAATGGGAAGAGGGAGTGCAAGCTGGAGGTCAACCCCATATATGTACTGGTGGATGGCTTGCTAACGTTCTACCTCCCACTGCTTATCATGTCCGTCACATACTACCGGATCTTCAAAATAGCCAGGGAACAAGCCAAGAGGATTAACAGCAGCAGCTGCTGCAAGACGGTCAGACATGCGTTGCCCACTGTGAAGGAACACAAAGCCACTGTGACGCTTGCGGCTGTGATGGGAGTCTTCATTGTCTGCTGGTTCCCTTATTTTACAGTGTTCACATACCGAGGCATGAGGGGTCAGGTGTGTGAAACGCTGATGACCATTGTCTTGTGGCTTGGGTATGCCAACTCAGCTGTGAACCCGATCTTATATGCTGCACTGAACAGGGACTTCCGGACAGCTTATCAGCAGCTGCTCAAGTGCCGGAGAGTGTGGCCAAATGCCAGAGAGGTCGCTCTGACATATGAGATGAGAGGCAAAACCTGTAATCAGGCCCCGGGCAAGCAGGAAGATAAACCTTTGCATCTACATACAATGAATGGGAAGGAAAACCCTTGCATCCAAGACTGCATAGAAAGGTAAGATTTCTTTGTCTGATGCTGAATTATATTTGATATTGTGCTGGCGGCGGGAAGAGAGCTGAAATCGAATGACCTCTATTTATATGACAGATTCTTGCAAAATGTTAAAAGTGGCACTCAGTTCACAACCAAATTTAAGAACCAAGTATTTTTCGGAGGACTTGTGAAGAGCAGTGAAATAAGTCAGAGCCAATTAGTCCAACAATTATTTGTCCACTTTGATTCCTAAATATTCATTCATAGAAAGCATATACACAAACAGCTACGCTAATGCAGACCAGGGGTCTGTTTTTGTATCATTGTTCTTGAGTGTGAGTTATGAAAGACAGAGTAACTGATGAATCCATTCTGAATGATGTGTGGCCAACTTGGATTTGAAATGGATTGGCAAAGGGAAATGAAGACAGATGCACTGTAATACACTGTGCCTTATTGCTGTCTTTGTCTGCCAGTACTTTTCAGAAACACACATAACATGTTGTGCATTCAGTGTTTTGCATGGCAGCCAAATTAACTAATTAATACAAACTCCCACTATGTCCATTGATTAAATTCTAGCCTAGGTTATTCTTTTCCATTTCATGTAAATATTGACCTATGAGCTATACAAGTACTATCTTAATGTCTGGGAACATCAGAATATAGAGCAGAGGCAGCTGCCCTATACTGAGTCAGCCCGATGGTCCATTGAGTCCAGTATTGTTGGCACTGTCTGGCAGCCATGGCTCTCCCGGATCTCAGGCAAGATGGCTTCCTAGCTCCACTTGGGAATGCCAGGGTCTGAACCTGGAATCTTCTACATGCAAAGCAGTCCCTTCCTTTGTGGGAAGCTGTTTACCAAAGTCTGGCTTAGCCAAATCCAGGAGCCTTTCTAAATGAACAGGCTCTAGCCTAAAAATAAAAACAGGGTAGTCAATGGAAGAGGTAGTGGCTCTGAGAACAGGAATCACAGAAAACGGGAATCCAGGAGAATGCAAATCTTAGCTGCTATGGAAAGATATATCACCTCATGGTTAAGCCTCAACAGCATAGGCAGAGGTCGGGGTCAGACTTCACCACAAGCAAGCCTGCATGGTTTCCATGACGTGTGCTTTTCCACCTGGATGTGCCTGGCAAATGGTCAAATGGTTTCTGCACTGGTGTGTTTTCCACCCTCCTTGATCAGTCCTCCCACTGTTGGCACATATCCTATCAGTCACTGTGCCTGAAATCCAATCTCATACTGGATGGCTGGAGCAGCTCCTGCATCTGCCACTCTTTCTAAGACACCCTGTGGCAGCTGCATAGCAGAACCATGGGGACCATGATGAGAAAGGAGAAACCATGGTGAAGCATGGAAACCACAGAACAGACTGAGAAACTACCACAGTTGTTTCTCCCCGTGGTTTCTAAAAGCCAGACACACCGTGCTGAAATACCTTGACAACGTTCAGGTTATGGAACAGACCATCCTGCACAAGTAACCGCAGTGGTGTGTGTTGTGCAAACCCACCTAGAGGGTCATTCTCCTGCAGTGGGAATAATGGCTTTTTTAATGACTAAAGGTCAGTAGGAGAAATCAATAACTAAATGCTGTAAAATGGAAGATAGAAATAGATATGAAGAGGTGGGACTTGTGGTCAATCAGAGTCCAGTACTCCATCTCACCACATATCATCCTGAAGTATAAATGGGAAAACGAAAGGTGAAGAGACTGGGCATGGTTTGCTCCCAGCAGGGCGGAACCTGTGCTGGCAGAAAGCTGTGCTGCTAATGAGTCCTTTTCTTGGGAGTAAGAAGGCTGATCATTTAGGGCAATCGTTCCCGTGGAACTGCTGGCTACAGACAATGCACAATTGGAATGTGAAACAAATTACAGTGAGATTGTGGAGGATGAGCTAGATTAAGATTCTGAGGTGAAGGAGGCAGAGGTTATTATTCCAAGGCCAGACACTTCAGTGAGCCAGGCAGTTTCTGGGTCTCCGGGGATGAGGAATTCTGCAAGACCACATCCTCCTTCTCTCAACCTCAGGGTGAGGCATCGGCACAGGCAGGAGGCCCAATTGAATGAGCAGCACATGGAGAGGAGGTGTGATCGCCTTCAGAGACCCCCTCCCTGCAAGGGGAAGGGGCCCAGGAATGCTCATAAGTCCCCGAAAACTATTTGCCTTCCGTTTGGACTTGATAGCCTTCATGGCCCCTTCCAACTCTACTATACTATGATAATAAAAATATAATCTACATTTAATATATAGTCTATGAGTATATTTTCTTAGAAAAATTCTTCACTCTGGGTATGACTCAGTGTTTCTTAGCAACCACACTGTTCTGAGCCACTCTAAGCCAGATATGGACAGGAAGGAAGATCGTGTCACCAGTAAGCAGTGCATCTGCTTAACTGGGCATCTTTAAAGTTAACTCCCCATGTCAGGTGTAAAAGTACTAGATGTGGTTCCATGCAAAGATACTCAGATTGCATGATTAAAGGCACAGTACACACACTGTACTGTGTGTCTAGAGGCCCGTTCCTAGCCTCTCCGGTGGAGTGCTCTTACACGCTGCCGAATTTCTCTGAAGCCAGAACATCCTGGATGAGTCTCCAGAGTTGCTCTCCTCCTGCCAGGGCTGCTACTGCTCATGGACCGGAAGGCACTGTCGTTGGAGTGACCATGCTGGTGATCTTCTCTCAGGAACTTATTCTCAGGGTTGGGATGTGGCTGGAAAATCATGGGAAGGGGCCACGCTATAGTACCTGCCATAGTGCCAGGCAAGTATAGAAATAGTCCATTGTGGATATAATGTTTCACTCCATCTCTCTAAAGTCAGGTGACCACACAACATGAAGCTAGCTTTCTCTCCTTTTTCAAACTGAAGCACATTTTTTACTTACTAACTGGAAAACTGGGAGTTTGTGTTCAGTCACTGAGTGCAATTCCTTTTCAACATTTTGCAGGAAGGGCAAAGGATAGCATAAGTTGAACTTTTTGGTCATTCTCCCTCACTCTACACACGCACACACATTGTGTGTGCATGTGTGTGGGTGGGGGGAATTATGCATGAACGAAATGGAGAGAGAAAGAAGGATGAAATGCAGTCCCTGGACAAGGTGCTTATCCACCACAAGGCCAGGCTCTGCTGAGAAATCTTTGCTTCTTTCACTTCCATATTGATTCAGTGGGGCAAACGAATGGGTCAGGGATGCATTCACAAGTTCTTCAGGAGGCGGAAGCTCTAGTCCAGTGATTGCGACCCTTTTAGAGACCGAGTGCCCAAACTGCAAACCAAAAGCCACTTATTTATCACAAAGTGCGAACACTGCAATAAAACCTGGATACTGAGGTTTTCGTTTAGAAAAAACAACTCACTGACAGTCCAAGCAAATAGATATATATCCTTGGCAGAGCGCTCACTTGCCCTCTCTCTCCCTCTCCCATACACACACAGTGAGAGATTGAGAGAGACTGAGATTTTAGGAATTGGTGAGATGCTTGTTGTTGTTGCACTTGTTGCTTTTTATATGACCTTGCTAGATTTGCAAATTTCTTCACAAACAGAAAGAAAGAACTTGAAATGCTAACACGTGAGGGGGCTTTTGGGACTAAGTTTCTAAAAGTCTGTGCTTGAATTCCCATGAATTCAGCCATGTTTGCAGTGTTGAATTAGGGTCACTGTTCCTCTTTTCTGGCAGACTTTTCCTTTGCAACAGCTATAAATACAGCAGGCAGATGCAGCAACACAATCCTTACCATGCTAGGAAAAGCTCTTTTTACCAAATTTAGCTGGTATGGGTGGTAGATAAGTTGACTTGGTTATTTGTTTCACAAGAGTGTACAAAAATTGGAAAGTTCACCATGAAAAGGACAAAGAAGTTGAGGGTTTTTTAAAGTTGAATGTGGAAATAATGCAAAAGTTACAAATTTGCCCTTCTCTGGTATATTTGCATTACTTTGCATGGGCACTTTTAAGTTCCACAGCCAGTTTTTATCTGATTCCAGCACTGCAACTTGATCAGCAGGACAGAAACTTTCCACCTGGCAGACAGTGCTTAATATTGCTACCGTGGTTCCAGGAAAGAATCAATTCTTCTATTCATCATAACTAGCGCTGGTGTGAGATAGTGAGGCAAAAGCATTTCTCAGCTCTTTCATTGATACAAGGTCACTTGGGCACCAAAAACTAGGTTTGGTGCTGCCTCATATTTGAAGCACAGATCTTGATTGTGTTAACTTCAGACAGCTTAGACCGTTTTAGAAATAAAAGGAAACTTGCAATGTGGGGTGACAGCCATCCATTTCAATCAAATGCTCCAAACAGTTCGCTTAGGTTACTGTTAGATTCTGGTTCGGCGAATTCACTAACGAAATGGAGAAGGTTCAGGACAGATGTGTTGAATTCCTTCAGCATGAAGGACAAATTCCATTTTGAAAGTATTGCCAGGGCCGCACTGCAGTGGCAGATGGACCAAAGGGAAAAAAAGGGGGAAGCCAAAGGCAAAAAGGACTGGACCACCACAAAGTGCCACTACATTGTGACTTAAAGTAACTAAGTCTTAGGAAAAGCATTTTCACCTTTTAGAATATAGAAAAACTGCACAACAGTCAGGAATCCACCAAATGATCAGTGACTGGGGGGAGGTGATCATGGTCAGGCAGAGGACATGACCCTCTAGAATGCCCCAGAGTGGCAGTTTCCATCCTTGGGCCTCAGGTTCTTCACCTCTTGTGTAAGGGAATTAACTGCTGTATGTAGGCAACAAACCTATGTACTCTACTTACTGAGGAAGCGGGGCAGGAGGGAGCTACTGTACTCAAAGCCTGCTCGTGGGACCCTGTGGGAAGCTGCTTGGCCTCTGTGCAAACAGACTGGATGAACCTTGGTCTAATCCAGCATGGAACTTGTTATATGCTTATGTTCTTAACTTAGTTTCAGAATGTCTTTGGCTCTTTAAACTTAATACAGCAGAACAGATCCTGTGTAGGGCAAAGAGACTGGACATGTTGATTAGCTTACCCTCATGCCCAGACTATATAGCAAGCAAATTTTAATAAGGTTTTATTAAAGAAACATGATAAAAAAAAGCCTTCCATGTTCAAGCAGGAGCCCAGGGTGCCTCCCTGCAGAAGCTGGTAGGATGTATACCCTGCACACCCAGCTCAAGCCTGGGACTTAATTTCTTGGACAGGTACTTTTATGCCTTTGGTTAGTTGGGTTTAGTCTCTGCAGTGCTGCAACTGAGACATTATAGTGAGCTGATTTATGCAGATTTGTTGGCTGTTGCAGTCCCCCAAAGCCATTTTTTTCAAGACCAGATTACTCTCCTCCATACATCAGTTATATTTTGATGCATTTTGCTGGGCGTGATCTGGATAAATCCAGATTCTGCTACACGCTTGTAGCCTTTTGAAAGACCTTCTGTCTGCAGCCTTTTAGGTATTTTGCTTTTCTCTCCCATGTTTCTTGGAACATGTTGTCAGTTAGATCCTACTATCTGATGTCCTTTATTAACTTTAGGCACACTGACTTACCTTGGAAAACATGCTGAAGTTTTCTGTTAAACTCTGATTCTGCCTTCATCTACAGTCCTTTGCAGATGCTTTCTGGTGGGTCTTCTAACTTTCTAGCTTGCCTTGCCTGAGCTTATGTACCTTTGCTCAGCATACGAAGGCATTCCTACAAAGGTCCTTTATATATTTGGAATCTATCCCACCCACTCAAGAGCCAAAACGAATACCTCTGTAGCTGATTTCCTGCTGTAGCTTCAGCAAGACAATTGTGTTCCTGAAAAGTCAGGGCACAGCAGAACTATTCCCACCCCCTGCACAAGGCCTTCACAGAGAAGGTTTGCTGAAGAGGGATTGAAGCCCTACACATGCAATCAAATAGTCCCGGTGCTCTGGCTATATACAGAAAAACTGTATCATTGCTGATAGACGGGCTATGTGCCTAGAAGTGGTTTACTTTATGGAATACAAGAGATGGTATTTACTCCATGCAGATCGTAGGTACATGGAGCTGGATTCCTTCCTTGACTTTGCAATTTTGCAGCCATTGAGGGATGTTCATGCAAGTAAGGACCTGCAACAAAATGTTATAGTATATCAGCGGTTTCATTGCCGAGGCCGCTGACCTAGCATGGTAGGGGAGCCTCCTGGTTTAAGACTCAGGATGTGGGAGATTTCAAGAGGGAAGGGTCAAACTCTGTGATGACAGCAGTTCCCAGACATGCTGCTTTCCCACCCTCTAAAAGTCTTCCTTTGCTGTGCGATAAAGAAGAACTCAAACTGGCTGCTAGTCCCAGATCTGTGCACTTAATTGCTATATAGCGCAAGCCAACACACAGGGGAGGCGAAAGAGAGTAGCCATTCCCACTAGTGCCACCACAAGCAAAGGTAGAGAGAGGCTGTAGCCTCCAGCTGTCTTTGCCAGGAGTCATGCCTTAGGCAAGTCTCTAGATTAACTTAGATTCCTGTGGCATCTGGTTCATGTTTCTAAACAGCAAACAATCTGCTGCTTAGAACTTCTTGTGAATACCATTCAGGTCAGCTAGCCTCTGCGTTGTGGATCTGAACCGTATATTACTAAAATTAGGCATGTGCGACCAAACACCCAGTGCCTCTACAGTAATGGGTGTAATAGACTCTGGACCATTTTCTCTTAAGTTGAAATGATTAGATACTTGCAAGATTAAAATAAACTTCCCATTTCTTTGGAAGAAAGAAAATATGCACTTAATGTTGATTATCCCACTACCTATAATGCAGGCATCTGTGCGTGTGGTTGGTAATATTAGAATGAATTCATGGAAAACAAATGCTGTTTCTTGCCACCATTATGAGGATAAAAGATCCCTTGAGCTGCTCTTGTTTTGTTTTGTTTTATACTGTTCGTTTAATCATAACACTTTCTCTTTTTTGTTTCATTTTTATTTGTGCTATGTTGTAAAGGCTAACCAGTTCAGCAGCAATAAACTTGAAACTAATGGGCAGGGCATCAACGTACAACGTACAAAGTACAAGAGGTAGGACTAGCCTGGGTATTTACATTCATTGCCGTGAGTTGCTGTGCTCGACACGCGCGGTCACTTCTGAGGCAGGGCTGCTTTGGCTCCTAACGTGGCACGGCTCCCGGAGCTTTCAGTGCAAATCCATGCACCGCTTGCGAGGCAGTCCTACAACTCTGCAGGGCGCCTTTCTTTCTAAAGAGGTTAACATTGCGCCTTTCTCCTGTCATCTCGATGACCTTCCACCGCACTGGAATTTATTGCGGGTCACGCCTGCACTCCAGCGAGGTTTCAGGCACGGGCTGCTTCTAGACTGGCATCATTTTGTTCTGAACACTCAGCGAGCTTTGGCAATTGGCTAGCAGGGAAATGCAAATAAAAAATAACTTTTTATTTTGACAGTAATAAAAAGTTTGTATTGTTTATGCTATGCAATGCTTTGTTGTATTGTTGGGGTTGGGGGAGTTATGGCAATATTAATTCCCCTCAGTCCCCAGTGCCCACTAATTTCACCTAGTATTTGGTCAAGTGTCTATAGATGGAGTTCCTTGTTGCTATCCCTTAAATAAAGGGATCATGATACTACTCCTGTGTATCAACTCTGAAATAATTCTCACTGAAATCAGTGGGATTTATTCCTAAGCTAATGTTTATAGGATTGCAGATGAATCAGTTGGCCCTGCAGAGCAATTTGGATAGCCTGAGTGTGTTGCTTAAATAAAAACTGGGCTCTTTGAAAACTTCCTGCCTGCTGTGGGAAGCTGTGCAAATCTGGCCCATTAAATCTGCCAAATTCTAAAGGAAAACAATACCTTCACGCCAGGGATGAATTAGACACCATGCCTATTCGTGCCATTGGTAATCACAGGGGTGGATCTCTAAAAAGTAATTTGCAGGTGCAGGGAGGCAGGATGGGGACTCTGGAACTGGGACTGCCATTTGCCCCTTCCTTGGTCCCAGTTCAGAGCTGTCCAGCCCAAGCCTGGTTTGAAGATGAGAAATCCTCAGACAGGAGGGAGAGCATAAGTTGCAATATACTTATTTTATGTAAATCTATCACCTCCTTCATCTTCATTTTTGGTGATGCGTATCTTCTTTTGACTGTCAGTGACCACCCAGCCTAGGACACTTTAAGGCTATAGGATTTGTATGAGTACCCTGAAGAATTCCTGAGCTTAGATTCTAGGGAATGACAAATGGGAAACACTTCGGCCTACTTCCTTTCCCATGCACTCTCAGCTTTTTAATCTCTCTCTCTCTCTCTCTCTCTCTCTCTCTCTCTCTCTCTCTCTCTCTCTCTCTCTCTCTCTCTCAAGACTGCACATAGTCAAGTGTAACAGCCCACATTTAAAGCAGCTAGCAAAGGTCAAAATTCTGCTGGTAATTTTGGATCAAGCTTAAATTATCTGAGTTTTTCCTCCACTGCAAATTTGCATCTTTTTTCAGTATTTTTAGAGTCAATACATTAACTACATTGGATAGTTTATATCCTTTTAAGGATGCTGTCCTATGACTGGGACATGCTGAGAGTGGTAGGCCTTGTTTTCTATCTAAACATGCATAAGACTGCCCTCACTTTTTCTACCTCATTTTAGTCTTTCGACTGATTGTAAACCAACCAGAGAATGCTGGCAATTGAGGAGATTAGAAGTATAATAAACAAATCCCTCATACCATTCACTGGCAAACTGGCATGATGTAAATTCGTATCATGCTTGGCTGAGGGGCGATTTTTTAAGAAACAGCATCAGTAGCTGGGGTGGTGAGAGTGGGGACCGTCCTTTGCCCGAGCCCGTTGCCCCAAAGCCACCACCTCCCAGCTGTATCTCCCCTCCCCATCTGGGCTCCAGAATTATCCTCCAAAAAAAGTACAAAAGAAGGCGTCCATTTGCATAAAATTTACATACATGTGTCTCTGGGTGTAGATTTAAATTTAGAAAGAAATCCCATCATTTCAATAGAAATATGGTAGGGAGGAATGTGTTGAGGTGACTCCCTCAGTCTGCCATCCGAGCATGAAGCAAGGAGGGGCAGCCTCAGAGCCCAGCTCTTCCTTTTGATGGCACTTCATGTTTACTGAAGACCCAGGCAGGTCAGTCCTTTGAACAGAGGACAGCCCTCTGTAAAGAAGAGGCATGGCCACCCTAAGTAAGCTAGAAGCAAGCATGGTTGGGGTATCACAATTTGAGAGCACAAGGTGCGGGTGGCCCGTCTGGGCTGCACTCTTGGTCCCTCTCCCAGATGATTTGCTATAATCTAGCAAGACCCGGGTGGACTCCGCACTGGTCTGGATTGACCCTGGAGCTGATCGGCTGAGCACTGCTTTTGGCCATCTGATATGAGGAGAAATATGTTCATTTTCCCTGCAGAAGTAACTACATTACCGGTTGCAGATGAAGTGACTCTGAGCGGTAATTCTGATTTTCCTCCCCTGCTCTTTCCAAATCTGGAGCTGGGCAACATAAACCAGAGCTCATGGAGCAAAGGCTGTCATTACGTGCTGAGATGTAGCAGGGCAATAGCCTGAAGAAAATATCTATCTATCTATCTGCTAAGGATGTTGTTTTGGATCACTGACAGATCTCTCACGCTTTCTTTCTCCTCATTTGAACCTTTGCAGCTCTGGACCTTGTCTCTAAACTGCAAGCCGGCCAGGGCATGAACAATGGTTATTGTGACATAACGTTGACTGTCCTGTTCCAAAAGCCATGGAGAACAGAGGGACACAGTTAGATGCCTGCCGGGGAAAGATCAAAAACAGTACCACTTGGGTGAGTACCTGGGAAGTCCTATTGTGAAAGAGATCAAAAGTCCTCTAGATACCCTAAAGGGATTCACTTTGTTCTGTGGCAAGTAGAAATCCCAGGATTAAGGTACATCCTTCTTTTTTTTCCCAACTGGAGAGAGGGCCCACGCCTCTCTTACAGCTGCCTGCTATTTCCATGTTCACAAAAGCTGCCCCAGTTGGATGCCATATTGGATGCCATGTTGGATATGTCACCCTGCTGTCAAAGGCACAGGGTTGTGGGAACCCTACACTGGTTTGAGCAGGCTGTGCTCAAGGAAAAGAGGAACAATATTGATGTTTTTTCAGGTGGATCCAAATCATTCTGACTTTCTCTCTTCCCCTCCCCCACTTCTTATAGTGATAGCAGGGCTACCATTCTTGTGGACAAAGCTGCCTTCAATAATAATAATTACTACTACTACTATTGCATTGCACTCATACCCTGCCTTGTGAGGAGCCCAAGCTGGGTTACACACCTCCATTTCATCCTCACTACAAGAACCCTGTGAGGTAGGTTAGACTGAGAGTCTGTGACTGGCCCAAAGTCACCCAGTGAGCCTCAAGGCCAAGTGGGAATTTCACCCTGAATCTTGTGGATTCCCCCTGTATGCTCTCTAGTATGAAGTTTTTCTTGCAAAATCATCCTGCCACATAATTTAAGGGGGCTGCAGATGATGACCTCCTCTGTTCCCAACATGCCTGTGTTTTCCCACCACTGCATCCCTCCCCCTCACCGCCCCACAGACATTCCATTAAGGGGAGAGAGAGAGAAAGAGAAAGAGAGAGAGAGAATAGCTACACAGGGCCTTTAGCTTTAGGAAGTTTTAGGAAGGCCAATGAGCAGGGGGGATCACACTAAAAAGCAGTTTCTGCTGCCACAGATGATCTCTATGTTGGCTTGTTGTTCATCCTGAGTGTTTCTGTGCCAGAGAGTGTGGAAAGCTGAACATATGCCTTGGAGGCGTGCCCCTGAAGCCGAAGTGTTGGTGGAGAAATCCCAGGAGCCTGTTTGCAGGGAAGACAAGGCCTGTGAGAAGATGAAAGACAGAGCAGTCCAGTTTCATGTCAGTATCAGAGCTTGGTGAAGGGTCACTTTGTCCTGCATGGGCGAATTGCTGTATTAGGGCCACAAAGCTACACCACAGATGTTCTCCTGCATTCCGTGCTTGCGGACTTGCTGGAAACATTCCCTGAAAGGTTTTCCATGAAGAACAGTCACCAGAAACCTTCCCCAGACAAAGGCTGAACTTCCCACTCTGCAGCGACAGCCTTTCTCTTGCTACATGACAGGAGAGAAATGGCCCTATTCTCACTAGCCTCCAACACTGAACAGAGGAAAATACTGTGTTTTTCGCTCTATAAGATGCACCTGACCATAAAACGCACTTAGTTTTTAGAGGAGGGATCCATGGAAAGCTTCCTGATAATCACAGGCACATTCCCCATCACTTCCCCATGGGCTTCATTAAAAGATGGGTTGCCATTTGAAAACACACACTGACCTGTGATTAACTGCTCTCACCTGCGCTGGAGGAGGGGGGCGGAGCAGGGCGCACTGAGCGCGTGCCGGCCAGGTGGTGCCACGTGGTGCAGGCGGGCCGGCAGCATCCCGGGCATCGGGCACACACACATTTGCTCTGTAAGACGCACAGACATTTCCCCTTTTGAGGGGGGGAAAGTGAGTCTTATAGAGCGAAAAATATGGTAGGTTCCATTAAAAAAAGAATATTTATGATGCTGAGGGTGACCACTCTACTATGGTGTACAGTTCTGGTCACTGTGCCTAAAAATGATCTTGTAGAGCAGGGAAAAGTGCAGAAAAGGACAACTAAAACGAGCAGAAGACGAGCCACTCCCCTGTCAGGAATGGTTACAATAGCTAGGATTGCTTAGCTTAAGAAAAAGGCATAGAAAACTGTGCAGACCTTCAGGGAGGTGGACAAAACTATACATGGTGCAGAGAAAGTGGAGAGGGAGACATTTCTGTCCCTCCTTAATAAAAATACTAATGGAACCTGAAGTTATTGCGGGAAGTTGGTGGGTGAGAGATTCGGAACAGATAGGGGAAATACTTCTCCACACAACAGCACACTGAAACTATGGCCTTCATTGCCACAAGAAGTAGTGATGGCCACCTATTTGGATAATTTTAAAGGGGAATGAAATTCACAAATGATAAGGCTGTCAGTGGCTACTATTCATTCATTGAACTTATATCCTACCTTTCTGCCAGAAAATGGCACTCAGGGAGGCCGATGGCTGCATGTTACCTCCAGGATTACTGACCGACAGAGATCCACAAACACTGTAACATCAATTCTGCCTCCATGTTGTGGAACGTTGGGGGCCTTAAGCGCCATCATAAGCTCATTGACAAAAATGTACTTTGGAGAAATGTGTCCATAAACAAAGTCACTTGCAGATCTTTGCACTCCAAAAATATATACAAATTCCTCCAAAATGCCCAAATCCCCCCAAAATGCTTATTTTTCATGCTTGAGCCAATGGGGGAAATTGCATTTGTGCTGAATGTTTTCCACATTTCCCTAAACTCATTAGAGTCTGATGTAGATTTCTCTGACGTCTCTACTGAAGTAGGCCCAGTTACCTGGGAATGCCAGTCACTTGGGAATAAGGACAGGAGGGTATGTTGCCCTCGTGTGCTGCTTGTAAGTATTCCCTGAGCAGCTGGTTGGCCATGGTTTGACTAGAATGCTGGATGAGATGGACCTCCTCTGATCTAGCGAGGCTCTTCCTATGCTCCTAGGGATCCGTTGCTGCCGGGATGTGCCTCTTAAGATTGTGATGGGGGAGGAAGAAACGATGTCCCCACCACATTTTTACCTACACATCACAAAAAGGACCAAGCCCAAAGATACAGCCTAAGCAAGGTCTAGATTAAGGGCCAATCTGATGCAATATTGTTAGATACTTGACTAGGCAGTGCAGGTCCCCACATGGCCTTTGCATTCATTGTGGAACAAGGTATATTATCACAGGTCACGTTGTCAAGGAGAAATCTTGCCACCCCATTTCGGTGTGCTCAGAATGTTCCAGAGCAACACAGCGTGAAACCGCGTGAGAGGCCTGCTGCCTTGGTATGGTGGACTTTTGCTTCCCGTGAGAGTCCTTGTGGTCTGCTGTTTGGAAAGGGAAGTCCTGTACCTCATTTGGAGTATCTATGTGTGCGTGTGCACGAGAGAGAGCATTTCTGCATTTCTAGTGGAGAAGAAACTTCATTGCGAAATTTCCAGCCAAGCCGTTCCTTCCAACTAACTCCACAATTCCCCTTTTGCCTGCTCTCGAAGGTGTCACTTGGCTGTTGAGCAACTATCCCGGAGGTGACTGCATTTTAGTCACTGCCTTTTCAAATGATCCATCACGGGCAACACTTCTGTGCTTTTTGACAGGTTGGGGATGTAGTGTTTCCTTCCTTTAGCAAGAATTCCCTAACGCTGCAGGAATTGCATTATGATCTCCTATTCCCATACATATTCATCATCTGCAGTAACAACGGCAAGCAGGTCTGCATCATATGAAGAAAGTCATGAATTCGGGCTACAATCGAGTTATTATTTGCTGTGGGCCTGAAAAAGCAGGGCAGGGCTTCGCAAGCTAAGGTCAGAGTCACCTCTGCATACCGTCCCACGACCCTCTCCTGCTGATAACTGGCTCTTTCCGCTCTGCCTTTACTTTATTGACAGTGTCACAGGGATTGAAAAAACAGAGATTACCTGACTGCCTGAACTCCGATACCATTGTTATGCCAGCTTCACACAGGGCACTAATAACCTTGTGCAAGATCACAAGCAAATAGCATTTCTGGCTGCGGGGGTGTGGTTAGAGGCCTGAAACTGCATTGCCTGCCAGCAGCTGCTTCTGGAGGGTGGCCTCCCCTTCTCCTTCCTCAGAACAAGCTAGTGGGGTACCTTGAATCTGGGAATAGATTTGTCTGCATGAGTGCCTGGGCCCCAGAGTCTCAGTGTGAAAGCCAGTAGCCCTCAAAGGCATTCGTCGCAGAGGTCTAAAAGCAGCGGGGGAGGCAATTAGCGGCTGAGTAATGGCTTCTGAAGAAAGGGGATGAGGGCTGGGCATGGGAAAAGAGGACGAGCCTCCATGCCCGACAGCACTGCTTGATGTGCCTGTAACTTAGGGTGGAGCTGTTAAGCTCAGGGAAATGGTGGTGCTGGTGCTGGTGCTGAGTTGTCATAAGCCTGGCCCTTCCTTTCTTGCTCTGGGCCTCAAAACACCAGACAGTCTTTTGGAATGCAGATCCTGATGGGTGCTTCACAGCTAACAAGGCAGTGCAGCTCTAAAGCCCGCGAGCAAGCTGAGCAACAGCCTCTGTTCATGTAAAGAGCGAGAGACAGTTGAACCCCACCTGGAAACTTCCCCCCACTCCTTCCCTTTCATTTCCACTGGAGGATCCACCCTCAGGGTGGCTCCCGCTGGAGGAGAGCTAGCTGGCAAGCCCTCGGCAAGCCCTCTCAGTGGTAGCTCGTCTCTTCCGACACCTGGTCATGGGCTCAGGGACTGGGCAAGCAACAGCCCTCCGTCTCCTCCTAGGTCTGCTCCCATCTCTTCCAAAGAAGGCTGCCCTAACAGCTGGCCTGGGAAAGGGTGAGCGGCAACCTTGATGGACCTCCAAAGGCCCCTGACTGCCCTTCCATCAGCCCATCCTCAGTGTTCTCCTCTTCAATATCCACATCACCATCACCATCACTATTTTACATTCCACCTCTTCTCCTCCAACAAGGGACCCAAGATGGCCACCCTAATCCTCCTCCACTCCATGTTCTCTTCACCTCAACAACCTGGTGAGGCAGGTGAGGCTGAGCCCTGTCATCCAGTGAGCCTCATGGTCCAGCGGGAGGCTAGAACCCAGATCTCCCCAGTCCAACACTGCCGCTCCCACGCTACCCTGGCTGCCAGTGCTCCTCCAACGACCAACTTCCTTTTCATCAACTGTTCATTAATGCACAGAAAGAATGCCCAGAAAGTCAAGTCCGCATTCAGCCACAGACTGGGCTCACTCCTTGGGAGTCCTCCTGCTGGGTGCCAGTCTGGACCTCTGGCTTTCCCAGGTGGCCACCCCTCCTTTTCTTGGTCCGATCCCCTTCCCCTTGGCTGTCAACCCTGTGGTGGTTGCCCAGGTTTTGTCCAGTGTTTTCCCCATGCTGAAAGGTTGAAATGCCTCTTCCAAGGCTTAGTGACTGGCAGGAAGAGCCTGAATACCTAATGGACTGGCACTTCTTATTTATTTATTTAACGTTTTTATACGCTGTCCCACTACCAAAAGCCTCTGGACGGCTTACTGTCTATTTCAGATGACATCCCTTTGCTTTGGTCCTGCCACCACCCAGAGCTTGTGCAATCAGGTTGAAGAGATTATGTGCCTCTGGTTTAAAGGTATCAGTGAAATAAAAGGAGGCTTTTGTGGGGTTGGGGCGGATTTTATATTTCACAGTGACATATAGGTGTTTTTTTTTTTTTAAAGTGAGGGGGGTGCCCTGCAAAAACATGGTGCTCGCCAGATGTCATGGATAGCTGCTCCCAGATGTCCAGGTTGCAAAGGTCTGCAAGAGACTGTCATAGAACTGAGTATGGATTTAAGCCTGCTTCCCTTCACTGATCCAGGGCCAGATCTCCCGTTAGGCAGAGGGAGGCGGCAGCCTCAGATGGCAGATGCTGAACAGACAGAACCCCAAGCCATTCCTCCTGAACTCCCTGGGGGATGCCTCCTCCCGGACTCAGTTCTGGTGGAGGAAGCAGTCCCACACTGGAGTTAAAGGAAGATTCAGCGGCTAGGCAGGCTAGCTTCTGGATGTGGGCTGGAGGCCACCATCTGGTCCATTGCATCAGGCACCAGAACATCTTGGACCAGCCCTGCCCTACTTGGTTAGGCAGCCCTGGCTATAAGCTCACTAGCAGCCATGAATGCCATCCAATGGGAGGCTTCCTGCAAGGACCCATCGGGTACATGCGTTGCTTCTCTGAGGCCAGCAAGCTGTGCATTCAGGTTGGTTTTAGAGGCTGTGGTGAAGGAGAAGAGCTTTAGTAACTGAGCATAAATCTTTTTGTCACTACCCTTTTTCTTACTGTATCATTTCCTCCAAGACTCACCATTTGACTGTTTCTCCTATTTCCTACACACCACGTATCTTGCGTCACATCTTTGGGGTTTTGTATCTCATGTGCTCTTTCCCTCTCTTGTGCTCTCTCACTCTTGCTGCCTTACTGTGTGATCTTGCTGCACACTTACCCTAGAATAATGAGACAGGATGCCAAAGTGTGAGCAAAGTAAGCTTGCAGGGTGTTCCCTGACTTACAACAAGATCTGCCTCCTAACACAGGCAGGGCTTTTGTCCCTAATTTTGGAGTTGCCTGATGAAGCAATTGGCAGATGCAAGTAAGCTAATCCAGCTCATGAGCTGAGGGTAGGAATGAATGATTAATTCATTCAGTTTGCATTTTAAATTTAATGCAACTTTAGAAAATCTTGCACTTTTGAACTACTTTTCAAACTAAAACTTGGTTCTCCTTTGAAATTTACACTTCTGCAAGTTTTGTAATGGGGTTCTCTAATCAAAATTTCTGTGCAATTATGCATATTTCAGGGGATTTCACATTTAAAATGCATTGAATTAGGAACCTTGCTTCCCTACTTGTGTATATTAGGCATTATGCATACAAAATTGCATGTACCTGGAGACATATATAAAAATGCTTAGGGATTTTCATACATGATTAGGCTTGTAAGGCTTGTAAACAAACCTTTACACTATATATTAAAAGATAGGAAATCCACGGCATGTCCCATGTGGCCAGTGAAAACCAGACCACCTCTGGTTTTCAGGGAGACACTGTAGCACAGGGAGGATTAAAGGAGGAGGGGAGTGAATCCATCAACCCTATGGATCGTCATCAAGCCAAATGAGGGGACCAGTTAAGCAATGCCCGGTGTTCCCATTATCCGGCCCATAAGTGACTTGAACCTCCCTGAGGGCAGAACCTACCACTTTAGAGAGGAAAGAGAGGAGCGGGATTCAGTTTGGAACCAAACTTTGACTTGGGCAAGACTTAAGTCTCCCAGTCCGAGAGATTCCTGCTTTGATAGATACTGCTTGTTAGCAACTTAATTATCACTCACCCTGTGTTGCAAAACCAGCCTCACTCAGTAATTTAATGCATTTCTGAAGCCTTTCACTTTGAACTGCGGGAAAGAGAAAAAGGGAGACCTACTCATGACAGCACCCGACACAGCAGATGCCTTCATAGGCCACAGGCCTTCTTGGACAGAGCAGCCATTGCCTGTTAGCAGAAGGACCGCAGAGAGGCTGGCTGTGGCCTCCCTTTGGAGATTGTCGTCCTGGAAAGCCACCCAGGATTCCCCACTCCCCTGGCCAGCTGGGCTAAAAACCCTGCCTGGTGTTTTCCTGGTCTCAGAGCCCTGCCCCAGACACAGGATTCAGCACATGACAACCCAAGCATTGGGGGATTTATTGCATTCCAATAAATCCCCCAATGGATTTATTAAAAGGATAAAATATAGAGTTGGAGGGTACTAAAACAGCTAAACAGATGAAAAGGGGTAGAAGGGAAAGGGAAGGGGAACTTGGAGAGCAGCAACAAGTTTACAGCCAGCCAAAGACTCCCCAACTCCCAGGCCTTGCTGGCCCCCTCAGACATAAAATAGCAAAGCTCAGCCTAGCCTCAGCTGCATGCACAGGTGCTGTCCCGCCACAGGGGCAGGGGAGCACAGCAATCTTCAGCACGGAGTCCGAACAAGAACAGAGTCTCTCCTTGAAGAAGAAGGCTGAGCCTCTTCAGGCCCTGAGCTTTACTCCCCCTAACATGGGTCAGGTGACCCTGGAGATGACGGCTCACGCTTGATCCCAGGTGTAGGGTTAGGGTTAGGGTTGCTGCCTTATCGCAGCAATCTCCAGTCCTTGGGTGTGATTTACAGTATCTCTCCTTCCTGCATACCAAGAGTCCAGCCGATCCTCCTGCGACCTTGGCTGGCGCCAGCATCCCACAGGACTCTTTTAACAGTTACCCCTCTATCACTGAACCCTTCCCTGCCTTGCTGAGCCAGCAACCAGTTCATGCTATAAGTGTTGCTCAGCCTGGAGAGGCTGCTGAAAAGACCTTCCCCCAGATTGCCACCCAAGCATCCCTGAATGGGGTGGGCTCAAGAGAAGGCCATCTCCAGAAGAGCTGGAGAACTCAGCAGACTTGTGTGGGAGAAGGCAGTCTTTCAAGTCACCTGATCCCGGGCTGCAGGCAGGCTGGCTCCCAAGCACTGTGCTGTGCAATGCACGGATGGCACCATGTCAGGCCCTCCTTTCCAGAGCTGACGATGTTGTTGCATTGTCAAAGGACTCAAGCGCCTGGCTGGGAGGATGCTCTGACGCATGTGGCAACAAGCAACACCTCTTAACCACTATCCTGCAAATGGCTTTTGATGAGGGGCACTGCTGGACCTCCCTGACAGCCTGCTTGTGCATGGCTGTGTGTGAAAGAATGTGGACACAGAAACATAGGAACAGAGCGAGGCATAAGGGGTCTCCCAGTCCATCTCGTCTGACCTCCTCTCCAGCCAGCTCTGCTCATGACAATGCAACTTGCCCCCAGGACTTGGTGGGTGCCTTCTTTGCTACTGTGGGTGCTTTGACATGGGAGGCTATTGGGGTGGGCTCACCAGGGTCTCTGGTGAGGTGCCTTTGGGGGTCCTGCATTAGCTTTGGTTCCTACAGCTATTTGTGGTGCTCTCCAGTTGGCTGCTGTAATTGCATAGAATCGCAACCACATGGTACTCTCTTAGCCCCATCACAGTGGTATGTGGAGGGACCATCGGATGAGCCATATAATAAAATAATATGTAAATATTATAAAATAATCTTCTGACTTTCATTTGTCTTTCTCCTCTAGGAATCTGAGCCCACCTCATGATACTTCATCCTTTGTTAGCCTGTCCTGCTGCCGAAGACTCTGGTTGGCCAACATCCTTCCCAAGAGAGATCTATGAATCCCTTTGTTTAAGGAGCTAGAGGCAAATCCCTTTGTTTAAGGAGCTAGAGTGCAGAAGAGAATGTAGCCCTTTGCACCCCATGCCGTTTTCTGATGTGCCCTTTCCTGCACCAGGACTGCTTTCTTATGAAACTGAATGTAGAGAAGGATGACCCAAGATGGTTCACGGATGGCTTGAAACTGTTGCATCTAACAGGCACGTTATCTCAGTCTGGGCAAGGTGGTTTTCTATGCAGTTTACTCCAGTTGTGAGTACTTGAATTTTTGTGTCAGACACTGCACTGTAATGTGTGGTGTGTGTTTCCACAAGGAAGTATATGGGGGTGAGTGTCAATGTATACCTGTGTGTTTGTATGTCTACAACCAGAAGACAAAAGCTTTTGTCTACCCCTTGTCAATCAATTAGGATTCTTCCAAGAAACCAGAAAAAGACATGGACTGGAGATTGGAGAATTTTTTGACTCCTGAATAACAGCTCTAAGATAAACCTTAGCCTCCATTCTCCCAGCAGAGTCTTTTAGCACATGAGTTCCCCAGTATTCACCCTGAATGCACTTTTGCCTGCCCAGACTCTCTTCTCCTTTGCCCCAGCCTCCAAGAGACATCAATGGTTATATGTGCCACATGTCAGACAAAGTTCAAATAACAAGGAGGAAATGACTAAATTAGGAAAGCAGAAGTTTGGAGGAAGAGAGGGAGAAGAACATAGAAACATAGAAAGAAAGCGAGCCAGAAGGGGCCTCCTGGGCCATCTAGTCTGACCCCCGGCTCCAGCCGGCTCCGCTCACGACAAGCCCACCAGAAGGGTGTTGGGACACTGCTCTTCTCTCCATGGCCATGATACCACAGGTTCTCCTCATGAACTTGTTAGAGGACAGAAGCATGTTATTGATGGTATTCTGTATGAAGCCATCTTGCATTTGAACATGGCTTTGTGATTTCCAAAACATCTGACAAACTGAGAATGTAGAATATTTAATAAAGTTATCTTCCATGATTAAAAAATGCGTAGCTTCTAATTATCAAAACAGAGGTTTTTAGTGTACTCAGCATATCTTCATTGGATTTGAGATCAAAAATACCAATTGCAAAAAAGAGAGAGAATCCATCTGGAAAACCCGTTGCTTGAAATATTATGCAATCCTCTGGTCTCTGGCAGGTTGTCCAAGAACCATAGAGCTGCTCAGCTCTCTCCTCCAATGGCAGAGAGGGGGGTCCACCCTCAGAGAAGAACATCGGACCTCAGGATCCTATAGAAACTTCCATTTTCTTTATTTTCTCAAGATTAAGATGCCAATGTTGGGAAAAAAGTAAAATGGGGCAGATATTGGCATAGTGCGGGCAATTTAGGGGAACTTGACATTCTCCAAATCTAAAGCCTCCATTTCCTTTCCTCCAATCCACCCAACTAAAGCTGATGCAAACAATTTCCTGCCATTGCTTGCGATTGGAGGGGAATTGGTTGAAAGCCCTTCCAGAAAAGGAAAGAAGAGGACAAATGTTCATCCTCCCGCACTTCCACCCTGCTGGCATGAGCCCAACAAGGCTGTGGATACTGAAAAGTTTCTGACACAGAGGAGCAATTCACTGTGCTAAAAAGATGGCTTCGTTTTTCAGGCCTTTTATATTCTTTGATCCGATGAGTCAGTTCTGAATGGGGGTGTTTATATTGGAAAGCCTTTTAAAAAGGATACAAAGGCTGTTTTCAACTGCTCCCCGAGTAATGATGAAAATAATATGCCTTTGGACCGTGAGCACAGTGACCACTTACACATCACCAGGAAAGAAGAAATGTATCACCTAAGGAGGATACAGATTTGCATCAAGTTTACATCGATACATATGTAATTGTATAAATAATCCTATTTTAAACATCAGTGCAATACAACTCACCATGGCAGAAAGAACTGCAACCAGATTACTTTTGTATCTGATTGATACAGATGTTGTGTTTTGATGGCCAACTTCTTGTGGTTCTTTAGCTTTCAGCTGGATGGACTGAACTTCCCTTCAAATTCAGAACAGCTTTAGAAAAGGCTGCCTCTGTAAATCAGGTTTCATGGCCACCCTAGACATAACACATAGTCAAATATAATTATAATTATTGGTGTATGAATTTAGGCTGGAGGGACTCCAACAATTTTTGTGGGTGTAATGGTGGGGTCCAATTCTATTCACTGTCCTACCCTCAAAGCCTGCTGGAGAGGTGGCAGAGGCAATGGCCTTTGTTTTTCTAGGAATTAGCCCAAAAGCAAAATAATAAGAATAATTTTAAAAAAGATGAGGCTGTTTTTTGAAGCTAGGATTGTTATGATAGCATGTCTGGTCTAGGACATCTCAGTCTGACTTCTGTAGTGGATCTCTGTGGACTTCTGCAGTGGAAATATCTGCCTCCTGGCTATTTTAGTATTCTTTGAATTCGATAAACAGGATATTGACCAGGACATGCGATACACCTACTACATCTGGCTTTTCCAGTTATTGATTTAGAACAGGAGCGAATGGGTTGACCACACGATACAGGCAACTGTGTTTAAGAGAACGCCATTGTATGATAAGTCGTTTAAGGAGAAGAGGAGAATTTGCAGCAGGGAAGCACTCGGCAGGTGGGATTGTCCCCCTCTGTCCACACACAGCTTCCTGTCCCCATGGGCCCCTAGGGGTGGGGGACATGTCCACAGTTTCAGAATTACGGCTCCATTCCAAGAGGCAGAATAAATGCAGAGCTTTCCCACACAGACATTCGGTAAGAACAATATTTCAGAAAAGGCATTGCAGTGCCACCTACCTGCCAGATCTGTTTTTACTCTCCTAAAGACAGTGGCACCAGCAAGTATCCATGGTGAGACTGTGCTCATGTCTCACTGAACTTCTATGAATACGCTTCACAATCAAGGGAACAAAAAATCTAATTAGGTACACAGAGGGGCAGTATTTCTGTTTGTCAGTTCCTGGAAATGTGTTGTGTATCCTGCCATCAAGCAAACATTGACACTTGTGGCCTTTTCCCTCTCCAACTGGGTGGCCAGAGCTCAGATTTTACCCGGTACTGAACTGGTAGAATGATCAAGATATGAACTGGGACAAGGGTGCCGTATGGCTCTTTCACCCCGCCATTGAACACGGGTTGAGAGATTGTTCTTCTTGGATTACCTGCAAGAAGCAAGAAAATATCACACTCTGATGTGTGTTTGTTTCACACACCACGTGCACATAGAGCAAAACGCATGCCTGCTCAAACAATCCGCACGTGACACATACATGGAGGTTTTGTGCTTTCTCTGCGGAGAATTTGCCTGAAGGAAAAGATGCGATATGTGACGTGGGGAGGAGGAACCTGATAAAGCAAAACAAAGCAACTCTCCCCCGGCCAGTGAGGGAGTTGATTTTAATCAGTTTTCCCATGACTACCACTTCATTTGTTTCCTGAACACTGATGCAAATCTGACAACTAAACTGCATTAATTTACAGCAAAGCAGAGTTGTGCCTGTTTGTTTCCTATATTTTATTTATTGTTTGTTTGTTTGTTTGTTTGTTTAAAACTTTTCTAGACCATCCCTTACTGTAGTCTTGGGATGGTTTAACGATTAGGCAGAACAGAATAAAACACAGCAGCCTAGTCAAATTCTTAACCAACCAACAATAACACCCATATTAAAAACAGTCAAAGCCTAAAACATTGGGAAGATAAAAAGGTTTTAGCCTGGTGCCAAAAAGAATAAAGTGACAGCACCAGGCGAACTTTTCTGGGGACCGTATTCCACAATCGGGGCCCCACCACAGAGAAGGCCCTTCTCTGGGTAGTCATCCTCCTAACAACCTTCAAGGAGGGCTCCTGGAGAAGGGCGTCTGCCCCAGATCTTAAGGGGCAGCCACCACCCACTCAGGATGGTTTAACAATCCGGCCACCACCCACTCGAGCACCTTGCCCAAGAACTAGTCTATAATTGGTAGCCAATTATATTTATATCCCAACTTTTTTCCTTCCAAGGAATTCTAGGCAGCTTACACAATTCTCCTCCTCCTCTTCTCAGTCTTATCCTCACAGCAGCCACCCTTTGAGGCAGGCTGGGCTGAGAGTCTGTGACGGCCCCAAAGTCACCAGTGGGCTCCATGGCTGAGCAGAGACTAGAACTTGGAGCTCCCGGATCCTCAGTCCCTCACTCTTAACCATACACTACACTGGCTCTCCCCATTTATTGTTCCATTTTCACAACCAGGGCCTGAATTTTGGAGATGTATTTGAAATGTAATGTGAAATGTATTTGGAATCCCAATGTATTTGCACTTGTATATTTCCTTTTATCATTGGAAAAGTAAACCACCCAGGGAGTTCCATGGGCTACAGGTGTGGTATAGAAGCTGAATAACAACTTTAACAACAACAACAACAACAACAACAACTCTCACCATTCAACTTCATGGGATGACCACAGGTCCTAGTGTAATGAGTGCTTAAGAAAAACTTCTTTCTATGCAGTTGTGCAATGAATAATTTTTAACACCTCTATTCTGCATCCTATTAATCTCCTTTTTTAAACTAATCAACCCCAAACATTGCAGCCTTTCCTCAAAGGAAAGTGGATTGATTTAATTGCCCTTCTCCACATCTTATTTGCTAATTGGGATCAACCAGATTGTCAGTTCAAGCAGTTTTTGCTAGACCACAATATCAAACATCAAATTGTGGTCTCATTTTTTAAAAAAAGAAGTGAAAGATGCCAATCTTCTTGAAACCACACTTGAAGCAGGAAGAAGGAAAAGTGGGTGAGTGCGCATGCCCAGGCAGAAACAAAGCTCATTCATGTCCCAGTGAACCCTATTTTAGCGCAATGTTCAGGCCAATGTATCCAACAGAAAGCACTGACTCTGCTTAGAAATCAGCTGTGTAAGGCTGGTATGCTTATTTGCAGAACATTTAATATTAACAAAGTTATTTAAGAAATAGAGAAAGTGTTGCACTTGCCCTACCTGCATGGTTCCTCTAGTGAACTCTCTGACCAGCATCTCCTGTACCTCTGTCATCCTATATAAATGGGGACAGTCACTTCCAAGGCACAAAGCCTGGTCCGCTATCTGGACTTGGGCTATTAGTCTACAGTGTTCTCCATCTCCATGGCCAGTCAGTCATCCTCCACCCCAGCTAGACTCAGTGAGAAGAACCGATCCAGGTCATGACTGTTCTTTCTTTTAGGTGCCAGGTGAAAACTTCTGATTGATTGATTGAGTTAAAGTTTTTATATGCCATCTCATACCACAGTCTCTGGAAAGCTTACAAAAAACCAACAACATACCAATTTAAACAAGTTTTTGGTTAATTAAATTTAACTCTTTTATATCATGTTATGGATAATTTATTTTAATTTAATTTTTGGTTAATTTATGGGTTGTACTTATTTGCTGTGTGTGGGTATATTTTATTATGAGGTGTTATCTATTATTTTATTGTTTATCTATTCTATCTGATTATTAATTGTTTTATTGTTTTCCATGTATGCAGTTTTAGCATTTGTAAGCTGCCCAGAGAACCTTCGGGTTATGGGGTGGCGTAGAAATGGAAATAAATAAATAAATAAATAAATAAACAGGAAAGAAACTGACAATAAAATTGTCAGTATTGCCCTGCCCTTATACAAGCCCCTCTTAGAATTCTGTGCACAGTTCTGGTCATTGCACCTAAAAAGATTTGTTGTGGATTGGAAAAAAAAGACCAGAGTAGTTCCCCAGGGAGAAAAGGTTACCACAGCTGTGATTGCTTGGCTTAGAGAAAAGGTGAGTAAGGAAAGACATGATCGAGGTGTACAGAATTATGCATGTGGTGTGCAGAAAGCGGAAGGGGAAACATTTTTCTCCCTCCTCCAAGATATTTGAACCCAATGGTCAATTGGTGGAAGATTCAGAACAAATAAAATGCAGCATTTCTTCACACAGCACATAATGAAACTATGGGACTCCCTTCCACGAGATGCAGTGATGACCATCACTTTGGGCAGCATTAAAAGGGGACTGGACAAATTCATGGAAGAGGAGGTCAGAGATAAGTCCTAGCCCTGGAAGGAGCTGTGTGTTCTCCCCTGTGTTGGAGATGAACCTGGGCAGGAAGGTGCTGTGGCTCTCATGTCCTGCTCGTGCACAGCGGGTTTGCAGCTGCGTGAACAGAATGCTGGGCTAGGTGGGCCAGATGGGTCGTCTGATTCGGGATGGCTCGAGGGAGCCAGTTCCACCGATCTCTCAGCAGATAGGAAGGGCAGCACTACAACATGCCGCTGGAGCTTATAATTCTAGACTGTGAGAAACCATCCCTGACACCCTCCCCTCCCCCTCCCCTCCCCCTCCCCCACCCCACAAAGATTAAGAAGAAAGGAATAAAATGAAAGGGCTTGCTACCTAAGATAACAATTACACCCTAATCTAATTGCAAAAATAATTTAAATCAAAGTGTTTAATTACCATGCAAAGCAGAAAGAGCCACTTGCAATGGTTACAGTAGTTCTTCTGATTCATCAAATCAGGTTTGGGACTTGGTTTGGGTTCTTTGATTATCAGATTGCAGCCCTGGGGGGGATGAAAAGATTTGCTAATTAGGGTCTTGGAGAAGAGCTTCCCATTCTGCAGTGCTCCCTTTTAATTTTCATACTAATGAGCTCGCAAAGGGGGAGGGCAGAGGGGTGGGGGCATGGCGCCTGTGCCAGCCACTGGGCTAGATCCCTCACCGGAGTGAAAGGCAGGCCTGCCTCACTGCAGCTCCCTTCCCAGGGAGCTTCCCATTTCATCCACCCACCCACAGGACCAAGTCAACTCCCAGCTGCAGCCCCCCCCACCACAAAGTGCAAAGAAACACCCCAGAGGCAACATGTTGGCCGCCTCTGCTCTAACAGCCCCCTCTGGTCAACAGAGGCTTCAGGATGGCTCTTGAAGGAAGCCCATGGACGGGAAGGATGAAGCAACCTCCTTGCCAGTTCTCCCCTTCCCCTGCAGCTCCCTGCATTCCCCTGCTTCATCTGTTTTGGGGGGTATAGAGATCCCCCACAATGGGCAGAAGGAAATTGGTGGTGCTGGGATTGCGAAGGGAGTGGGAATCAGTCATGATTGCTTCCCTACCTGTCCCCACTGGCAGTACTCTGAAAGGGACCCTTTTCAGAAAGATGTCCCTGGTAGAAAAGGGGCTGGATGGAATGGGATGTTAAGCACCACATGTGAAAACTGAGGCCCCTTTTGGGCACTCTTGTCATGATTACCCATACCCTAGTAAACTCCAGATTAGACTGCTGCAAGGCATGGGTGCGGGGCTGCCTCTGAAGATGGTACAGAAACTGAAGTTATGTGGCGTACAGCTGCAAGATTGCTCACTGGGGATAGGCACATATGTCAACAGTCCTTCCAGAGTCGCACTGGCATTTGGGCAGGAGCAGAATTCAAGTTGCTAATGTTGACTTTTAAACCCTTCATGGCTTTGGACCAGAGTACTTTCAGGACTGCTCATCTCTGTCTGAGGATCCTTGTTTATTAAGGTACATGCCAGACGCCCTGCAGAGGTGCAAGTAGCACCCTGCTTAGAGAACACTTCCTCCAGGGATGCTTGCTGGACACCATCATCGTTCTCTTTAGGCTTATCATGTGTGGAGCCAGCTGGAGTTGGGGGTCAGACTAGATGGTCCGGGAAACCCGTTCTAACTCGCTCTGTTTCTATGTTTCTTTTTGGTACCAAGTCAAGTGGGACTCTCTCTTCTGGAATTCCCAGTTGTTAAAGTGGTGTGGCATTAAAAGTTGCATGTTTGTGTTTATAGTCCCAAGCAAGACTGTGGGATCTGTTTGAGGGTGGGAAACAATCAAATCCCTTGGGCTCAGCTCTTCAGACTCCAGTCTGCTTCATCGTGGCCATGAGTCGGAGTCCCTGGTAAATACACTCAGCATTCTGGCAACACTCAACAGAAATCAAGCCCCTGCATAAGCAGTGTCCCTTCTTCCGCATCATGTACAGCAGGCTTCATCTGTGCCGCAGATGACATGGATGGTCACAAGTCACGCAACCTTCATTCCACAAGCATTCACAGACTTCCTCTGGGCTTGGCTCACTTTCCAAGACAAGGCCAAGTATGCGAAGAAGTCCACAAATACTGGAGGGACAGATTTCATGGAAGTTTGTCACATCCCTAGTTCCAGGAGGTTCTAGGAAGAGCTTTCATCGTAGCAATGCTCTGGAGACAGTTCTGTTTCTGCAAAATGTTCCTTTTACGTCCCCTCTGTTTTTCATCAGTGAAATCTTTGTTTGCATGACATGGGGACAGAAGTATAACTTCATGCCATGTGTCCTGCCATCTGAGTTATTACCTTCCTATAAATGCTTTACATACTGGCTGTATGTTGCACTATATATATCCAATGCTCTATGGGTGGATTAACTCAATGTGAGGGAAATTGGTAGCACCAGATCAGAGCTAGTGTAAAGAAGCATGACCCTGGTCTGGAAAAATATAGGATGTAACATGGATGTAGTGTCCTCCCTGTCCCATCAAGGATGTGGCCCTTCCTGTCCATTCAGTTTTAGCCGTTCCAACGCTGTGTCTTCACGGGCAGAACAGCTCTGATGTTTCTCTATTCTAAAAGGGTGAAAAGTAGCCACAGAAACATAATTACTGGCAGCAAAAACATTGCAGTAAAATATTCCGGCACTTTTAGCACTTTGGACCCATCCGTTTTGACTTCAGTCCCACTCCCCACTGGAATGTGGGCCCCAGGATGAAAGAGGCCAAACATCCCTTCCAGAGCTCCTCAACAGAGAAAATGTGAGTATAGAATTGTGCCCTGAATCAGTTATCCATTGCAGCAAGTAATTCTTTGCTGTTCAGGAGCATTCTGATATAGAAAGGAGTATTTCTGATGGCAATCATGAACAGGAAATGGGATAACATTAAAATGAGGACTTGCACACAGAGTACTTGACTTACGTCAGAGATCTACTCTGTGAAAGCTTGTGCCATCGTAAATGTGTTAGTCTTTCAGGTGCTACTGGACTGTTATCGGCGAGAAAGGGTACACGTGCCATTCTGATTCCAGATGAAGCACAGGTGGGTGGCATCACCCCTTAATAATTGTTAGGGTATTCACTGTCTCCCTTGTAAATGTAACGTGTAGCTTCTTATTACTGTCATTCAGCTGCATAAAATATGGAAGATATCACAATGCAAATAAAGAGGAAACACGGACCCATCAATCCACAGAAAAGTCATGTGAGGTAGTGAACTCAGAGAGCCACAAGAGGTCAGACATATGAAAGGAAAGTTGATCTTTACGCTGTCCATTGTTCCGTGGATGGTGAAAGTTTGGAACCAGCCTAATAACTTACAGCACAGAGGCTGACTGCGGCTCTCTTACCTGGCCTTGGGAAATGCCAAATATTACCTGCGTGTGAACCTTTCCTGTGGCTGTCGGATATGGAAGGGCTACCCAGATACATCAAAAGTGGGCACTGGCATCAGTGGGCAGCCATGGCTCTCCAGGGTTTCAAGCAGGATTCTTTCCCAGCCCCATCTGGAGATGTCTAAGGCAGAACCTGGAGCCTTCTGCAGGCACATTCTGCATTCCACCAGCTGAGCTATTGCCCGGAATGGCCAGGCTTGCCAGTGGTTCCCACCCTGAAACGTGACTGGATGCGGATGAGGGTGGGGAGTGTGCCTGTGCCCAGCTGCAGTCTGCATTGTGCCATAGAAAGAACTGAACGGACAAGGAAGAAGGGGTTGGGTTGCTCGGCTCCCCCAGCACAAGTACAGGAGAGCCATCTGCCAAGGAGACTCCATGACCATTGAAAGGAGTCAAAGATCCAGCACAGCAGGACAGGTCCTCTGTGCAAGCAACCACACGTTAGTTCCAGGGAGCTCCTGGCACTCCATGCACCAACCCCTTTGAGATTCAGAACCATGAATCATCACCCGACTTCGGATCTAGACATATGGTGATGCCTCTGCCGCTTTCTCTGTTGTTACAGCTTGTGTCTGTTGTCAATCTGTGTGGTAGGGAACAAGAAGAAGGAACAGCCTGTGCAACACATCTCCTTTCAAGAAAGTGTCAACGGCCCAAGAAATTACCAAACATCAGGAAAGCTGCAGCCAAGGAAATAAAACAGTTCCTGGAATTGGAAGTCCCACCAAAACACAGCAGGGAATTTTCCTTCTACTGCTCAGTGGCTAGAGATTTCCAAAGGGCTCCTCCCACCTTTATCCAAAGGTAGCCATAGAGAGAAAGACCTGGAGAGAACCTCACAAAACTCTAAGGGAGCAGTTCACCAAATACAGCAAGAAAAATACAAGCAGTTTCTTCTAAGAAGTCTCATCCAGAAACAATGTCATCTGCAGAGCATGTACACCATGTCTCAGAGTATCCCAGGTGTCCAGACCTTGTCAAGTATGAGTAGAATTACCAGTTAGTACCCTTTCCAGGGGAAATGTCAAACAAGAGCCTGTGTCACCAAGTTCTTTAGAAGTGTAACCCAGCCTGACAATAGGAATAGAGGAGAAATTTATTCAGATCTCAGTTTAATGCAAATGACATTTTGTACCATATGAATTTTGCACATTTTGGAACAATCCTATGGCCGCAGACATGGTCTGAGGGGCCATAGGATACTGGAGATTCCTCCTCCCAGTCAGAGTTGCTACAGGTATCCTTGTCTTCTGCTAAACACACAGAAAATGGAATTCCAAATGAATTCATTTTTTTAAAGAGTGGCTAAGTAGCTGTCCCCTGTAATAAATATTTACAAACCTTTTTTAATCTGTAAAAAAAATCTATTCCCCATTCTTTCTTATCCTGTTAATAGAAGAGAAAAATATTCTGAAGCAGAAAGCCACACAGGGCCTATCTGAGGCCTGTCTGGGTAAGCCTAGGGCCTAGGGTTGACTTAAGCACGCAGATCAGAAGTTCCCCACCCAGACCTAGACTATCCTCGCTTCAGCTTTTTCCAAAGCGGTGCTCTTCACCACAGCTCCACACACCTTTGTCACCGGTCCCCTTTACCACTTGCATCCTCCAACACGTCCCTTTAACCTTCTGCCTCCCCCCACACTTCCCAGCTCCTCACAAGCCACTTGCTAGTCTTGCAGCTCAGGGTTGCCTCCCAGGCACAATGATGTTCAGCTGCAGGCGAAGGCACAGCCACTCATTTCTGCGCTGCACTTCCATGGATCTGCATTCAGGCTGCTTGACGATACAATGGAAGGCAGAATGTGCAAGCTGTTCATCACTGTAATACAATCACTCATAACAAGCCTCCCTGCATCTGGTCCACATGCGTACGTGTGACAGCTCAGGCTTGGAACCATCCAGTGCATTTCTGAAGGCCAAAAAGAAAAACAAAACTCTGTTTCTTTTCTTTCCAGCCTTGTATTCCAATCAATTCCCTTCCCTTCCCTTGTCTGTCCAGCAGTCCTTGCTTTGATTAAAACCCCCAAACCAAACCAAATGCTATTTGTCAGGGAGATGGATGTCAACGCCAGGAGGAGGGAATGCTTTCACACTCGGCTTGCATTTTCTGTTCCCACCTCAGATGTATGGTACCCTTAAACATTCACATACTCGTGTTTTTCAGCACATGAATGCTTCCATGTAAAATAGCATATGCATACCTGCATATTCCCATATTATTCCTATGCCTCACTTCACCTCAGCTGGAATACTCAGGGTGGTGATGCGCAAACCATTGCTGCTTTCCCGACGTCAGCTGCAGGAGAAGTTATGATATTCCAGCCCCAAGCCACCCCCCACGGGTTCTGCACTCGGAAGAGTTCACTGACTGCTGCAGGTGAGCACCAAGTCTGCAGTGTGGCACTTCGGGGCTTCCCTCATCAAGCAGTATCACTAATACTAGGAAGATGGACAGGAACTGGTGCTATGTGTTTAACAGAACTCAGATGTTTCAAACCACAGTATCAGATACTCAAAAGCTCAGCATGTGGACATGCCTCTAGACCTTACTAGAGCACTGGCATCTTATCCCAGACAAGGAGCAAATGCAATTGTTCAAGGGAACGCTTGCAACAGGTCCCCCCAGAGGTATACCTGACCTGACCCAGCCAAGCAGTACAGATGTGGCCGCATGCACTGAAGATGTTTCTTCTCACATGCACCATGTATGGAAGTGTGTTTTCTCTCAGACTATTCAGCGTATCCTCAGGTCCTCAGGTACAGCTGTTCCTTGCTTTAACCTGCAGAGGCTCAGCAGTCTTATCCTTAGCCATTCTCCCTTTCCTCTTCAGAAATGCGCTACAGTTCTCATACTTCGGCTTCCTCTGCTTGAGCTACCTCAAGCAATAACTACCCAGAAGCATTTCTACTAAAGCAAGCTGGGGAACCTGCTTTGTTCTGAATGGGCTCGAAGGTCAGAGGTTGAATGTCAGCAGTGGTGGGTTCACATCCCAAACTGGGGAAGGCGAAATACCGCTTGCATGTGAACTCTCGACCTGTTTGCCTAGACCCTAGTACACACCTATTCATGGCTTCAAACACATGCACACATCCTCTTACATATACCACAGAGAACAAGTGAGAGAGAGAGCCATCCAACAGCTTTTTTTCAGCCAGATCGAGCTCCTTTAGCTGAAATGTCCTCAGGCTAGAAGGCCTTCAGGTTCAGTATGCCTCTCCTCTGACCATTGGGAATCATTGATTTAGAAACCGTCAGTGTACAAGTATCAATCTGTCAGTTCCAAATTAAGGTACTTTTAGGGGTTAATCCATTGTCTTTCACAACAGGCCTTCCATCCCATAGCCCATTTTCATTGCTGCCCTTGGACACAGTTGAGAGGGAACTCAAAATACTCTTGGAGATCTCTCTTTTTTTCTAAGATTAGTCAAAGAGAGAAATTCAGGATGAGAAAACAGTGTTGTCTCTTGAATTCTGCCCCCCCCCCCCAGAATTCAGTGCTTCACTTTTCTTCATGAAAGAAAACATTTCTGATCCTCTCTTCTCACTTCAGGCAAATTCATTATGTTGCCTTAAGTTTCTCCATACAGTGAGAACTTATACCTAGATTATCCACCAATGTTGCTTGTTGCTAGTCACGAAGTCACGTCTGACCCATCGTGACCCCAAGGACAACATTCCTCCAGGGCTTCCTGTCCTGCACCATCCCCGGTCCACTTATAACAACCTGCTTTTAGAGCCCTTCCATGTCTCAGCAAGAAAGATGACCTCAAGATGCCCTCTCTGATGATCTCCGAAAGTGATTTTCTTGTGGAAATTGCAAGCTGCTTTCCCATGCATTATCTTCTCTTCCTGGTGGTTATTTGAACAGCTGGCCTGGTTCATCTCTCGGAGCCACCGATATTTCCTCCCCTCTTGTTTGCTGTCAGTGAAGCAACGCTGACAAACAAGAAGATGGTAGACTAACTCTGTGGCTTTGCTTGCAAGAAGTGGGATGGCAGCACCATGAAATCAACCCGCCCCCCTCTGTATCATAGGCTTGGGGCTTTGAGAAAAGACCTCCATGTTCATGTCAAACCAACGTGTAATCACTTCATCAAACAACCTTTGGAAACTTTAAGAGATTCGGAGCCCAAATGCTGTTCCTGACTCCTTCCCCCCACCCCTCACCCCAAATGCCTCTTTATTATTCAAGTGGAGAAGAAATTTGTTTGCTTTGTATTTCCATGAAGACTTACTTAATTGTACTCTTTTGAAAGAGTACACAAACTGAAAGTTTATTACCCTTCAACATCTGTATTTGTCTGAACTTTACAATCAAATTCTCTAGTTAAAAGGTACAATAGTGCATGTATAATTTATATACAGTACATGAGAAAGATGACAGAATATGTCTGGTAGGGAAACTTGTACATAATGATGCATGTTTTAGTGGAAATGATCAGAAAATAATCATGAATTTGATGTGAACTTTAAAAAAAAATCTGGGATGAACTGGTAGAAAGATTGGAAACACAAGAAAGTGAGATGCCTTGAAATGGTCAGATTCATCCATCCCTGGACCAGTCCACTAATGTTGCAGCTACCCCGGCCTTTTGCATATTAATAGAGCCATTAGGAAAGACTTAAGCCTCTGCCATAGTAGAGCCCAAAAGGGAAAAATGCTAATCCTCCTGTCACCTTAATTACACCCTAGAATACAACTCAGCAAATATGTCTTTCAGGCACTGCAGGCAATCAGCATCTCAGCATGCAGGCAGAAGTAAGGAGAGAGCAGACAGACACAGGGAGGGAGCTGGCATGGCTGGGGCAAGGGGAGCGAGGCAGCAACAGGAGCTGGGCTCTGGAATGCAGTGCTGTCGGGAGTTTCGCGACAGTAACAGGCAATCCAGACCAGCTTTTGAAACCGCCTGCTAATCTCTCAAAAACGTGCTAAGAACTGTACAAACGAAAAAAAAAAAAATTGACCATCTGCTGCAACAACTTACAATGGGATACTAACAATATGGGCCCTGAAGACATAGGTAGCTCTAATGGAAGTTCGAAAGATGTACAGGCTCTGCACATCGCAATATAAACTAGGGGTGTTGACCCCCTTGTGCTTGAAGGCTAAATTCAGAGATGCTCTTAGGATGGGTGAACGCCTGTCGGTGGTGCATGGGGCCAAAACCCGTTTCTGCCACAGGCCCTGCGTGTGTCGCAATTGCCTTTCTGCCCTGATTATCCCTGTCAGTGAACAACATGTGCCCCCCCCCCCCGCCTTTGTACTCACTCCAAGTTCAAATGCAAAAATATCTGGGCATCAGTTCTGTTATTCTTCTTGACCGGGCAAGGCAGGCAAGGTTGTCAGAGGGATGATTGGTGCTCAGGAGAGGAGGTGGGTGAGCTCTGACCCGAAGCCAGCTGGCCGGGCTTTCTTGCCTTGTCCTGTTTGATGGCCAGCAGTGGGATGAAGACCAGGTGGGAGTTGCCTGGGGAGATGGTGGACCACCCTGGGGTCCGTTGTTGGAGGCCACCCTATTACACTGGGTGGCATAGCAGGCAAGGCACCTGGGCTGCACCTGTGCCTCCCTCCAGACAAGCAATTGCCTGATGGACTTTGCAGGACCTGCACTCCTGGGAGACCCATTGTCAGGCGACGTAGAGTGGGGCTCCTTGCTCACGGAGGAGTCTGCGTACTCCTCAAAACTGGAGTTCCAATCTGCCTCGGTGCTTTTTGCTTAAACTGCACTCTACTCCTTCCCCTTCTCTGTTAAAATCCTAGTCCTTTGTCCCCTTCTCTTTTTCGGAACATTTCTCCTACCTTATTGGTGAGGCTGTTTCAGTTAGTTCAGTGCTACAAACTGCACCCAGACCAGGGGACATGGCTGGAAGAGGGGAGCAGGTCTGGCCCTTGGCAGGGGTGCTGCGGGGACCCACCTCGGCCTTCTGTCATGATAGAGATCTAACAATGCAGGGTTTGCCTGTCCGGCAGCAGTCTCTTAGTTCTGTTTTGCATTACCCTTACCTTGTCTTTAACTTTATTTATGTACATATTTATTTAGCTGTTAGTAATTAGTTTGGTTGTTTAGGTGAACCAAAGACAGCTTAGATATTCCTCCTCCTTTCCATCTTATCCTCTTAACAATCTTGTGAGATAGCTTAAGCTGCCACTTGGTTTAGGGTCCAGTGAGCTTTGTGGTCAAATGGAGTCTGGAACCCAGGGATATGAAGTCCCTCTGCAGTACTCCAGGTCTCACACAGATGTGAATTAGTCCCAGAAGGCATGCTCCCAGTTCAGCGATTCAGAGTTACAGCCATTAAACCTCTATCTGTGTTAAAAAGAATATGAGGAGTCAAGTCATTTTAGCTAAAGCCAAAATTTTCTCAAGTGTGAAAGAAACAAGCGCCCAGGCTGAGGAATCATCATTGGTGCCCACAGGAGGTATACAAACTAAAGAGGAACAACACAAGAAACCAAAACAGACTGTTGCCGAACAGAGTAAGGAAATCCAGGAGAATCTGCTTCAGGTTTGTTTGATTTGTCAACTTCAGAAGAATTGTTAAGTCCCTTCACCGGCAGGGGGTGCTGGGATCTGTAGTCCAACACATCGGGAGGGACACGAGGCTGGGGCAGGCTTCTCTAGAGTTTGCTCCTCGCATGAAGGTTTCTCCTTCTGACCTTGCCAATGAGACAATGTCCGCCAAGCCCATTGTGGCTTCTGCAAAGGTGGCATCTCCCTAGGGTCTGAGAAGGGTGGCAAGCAGCAGGCTGCAGAAGCACATTTCCCTCTGTAGGGTGCCAATCACAAGCATCCTGAATATGCTACGCTTCTCCCCTTCTTCCACTTCTGCCATTTGCTCAAATCCAGCCAGACACCTCATCAGAAAGTTCAGTTCAGTGCCCAGATTAAAAGGCAAACAGCAACAGACCCCAAAGCGGTTACAGGAAGAAACACTAATGCCATCAAACCCAAAGGGAGTGCACCAACAGATACTGATTAAGCACAATGCCCGCTCTGGTAATTAATTTCTCAGGTGGAGGAATTACCAGTGTATTTCTCCAGCTTGAGAAAAACCCCTAGCTTTGTTGCCACAGCTGTCCTTCACTGCTCTTCCCCTGTCCCTATTTCCCTGCACCGCAAACCAGAAAAAGGATCACCAAGACTGAATGAGCACTGGTGGATTTCTTGCCACTTTTTGGTATTACTTAGGCAAACATTTTGTTTATTTATTTGACTGGCTGATTGATTGATTTATATCCTGTCCCATTAACCAAAATGGCTCTCTGGGCAGGTGGACGCATTCATTACATTTCTATACTGCCCAGTAGCCAACGTTTTCAGGCATTTTACAAAGATTAAAACCTGAAGAGTCCAACAAAATCAAATATTATATATTTGAAGATGGTCCAGGCACTGCTGCCAATTCAAAGCAGAGCAGCATGGCTGTTAACAAGGACCAGTCCTAGAGTGCGCCTGGTATTGGCCAGACCTGATTCCAAGTGCTCACATTCAGATATGCAGCTCTGAACAGCTTGAGGCTGGGATCGTGGAAGGAATGCCTGTTTCGGTACATCCCTACCAGGCCACCAAGATCTGCTCCATGAGCCACCTGCCAGTGAGGTAAGGGGAGAGACGGTGAACAAAGGGACCTTCTCTGCTACTGCACCTCACTTGTGGAATATTCTTCCCAAGGAGGTGCATTTGGCACCCTCATTACTTTGCCACCAGGCAAAGACATTTTATTTAACAATTGTTGTGTCGTTGTCGCAGTAATTCTTGTTGTTATGTTATTAGTGCTCCTGGCTCTGTACATTATGTTCGCCTGTCTTGTGTATTATCTTTATTGGATTTTATGCCGCATTTTGTAGTTTTATTCTATTGTGTCATTTTATTGACTTATGCTGATTGCTTTTACCTACACTGTGAGCTGCCCAAAGAGCCCTGCGGCTTTGGGACGGCATACAAATGTAATAAATAAATAAATATCTATTTGCATACAGAAATATGAAACAATTTTAAATAACCAACAATAAAAATCCCAGGACCAGTCAAAAATCTTACATGCTGTCAAATGGATAGGAGCACAGGCAAGTGTTAACCTAGTACAGAAAACAAGATAATGTTGTTCCTGTTCCCAAGAAGATCTCACTTGGTATACTGTTCCATTATTGGGGCCACCACCAAGAAGGCTGTCTCTCTTGTTGCCATCCTTCAAACCTTCCCCAAAGGAGGAGGAGGGTCATTTGCTCCCTCTAATGGCTTTTGGCCCCTATGCCCTGGGGCTCAGAGGCAGAGCACACCTTTGCCTACAGAGGGCCCAGATTTAATCCTTGCATCTCCTGGTAAGGTTCAGGGTTGGAACAAAACTGTTTGAAACCCTGCCAGTCAGTGTCATCAGCACTGGGCACATCAGCCAACACTTCGATTTGGTTTAAGGCAGCTCCTATCTGCCAAGGGGATAAATTTGCTTGTGATGCTATCGCAAAAGTAACTGCCCCAGTGCTTGCAGCCAGGAGTGTGGTAGCAAGTATTGAAGTGTGGGCTCTCATCGTGACAGTCATGATGGCCGTGCCTCTGAGGAGAATCCAGAAATGCAGACAGATGAGATGATCCATGTCGACAAGGCAGCTCCAGCAGTTCTCACATCCCCTATGAGCAGGTCTTTTTGCAAAGTTAACGGGTCTTAATTCTCCGTTCAGGACTCATACATCCCAAAGTACTTTTTGTATCACCACAGGAAACTTCTAATTATCACTGGGAAAATTTTCCTCCAGCCACTATGAGGACTGCAGCTAAGGTGATTGGGAACCAGGTGTTTCATGGGTGGGGTGGCAGGTGACAGCATCACACCTGCTAATCAAAAAGGCCTCCTGCCTTCACCCTGCCAGCCCTGGCTCCACTACACCACTGCTTGCAATATTTTCCAGACTGCCCCGCTCTGCCCATTCTCTGATTCCACAATCCATCCAGGTCCCATTACAACAAAAAGTCCTTTCCTCTAGGGAGACTTCAAACAGGTGACATGCTAGATAACCATCCTGGATAACCATCTATCCTAGATAAGGTCACAGGAAAGTCACCGAAGGCATCTTTCCATGCAGTGTGAGCAGACCAGAGAGCAGTGGGCTGTGAGCACATTTGGCCATTGGAGGAACCTCCCTGAACACCACCGCAAAAGAGCTCCAGTGGCAGGTATGACAAAGTGTAAGCAATCCATCCAAAAGAGTGAGCACAAGGCGTAGGTGGGCACCGAGCCTCAGCACACTAGAAGAACTCAGCTGAACCCACAGTTTTCAGTACCAACAGAAATCCATTTCATGGTTATCCCAGCTGCCAGTCAGAAAATATAAAATTAAGAACAATAATTTTAGAAGAGGAAGGGTGGGGACTTTTGGGGCCACCGAGCAAAATGTATGTGGGTGCAGAGTACAGAAGAACCTTGTGCCACCATATCTATCCCTTCCTGTTGCTGTAATAATTTGTCACCAGCTCTCATTCGTGCTTCCTGGTAACCTTTGTGCCTGACAGTGGGGAGTGGGGGGGGTGTGGGAAGAACATCTTTTCAAGTGTGATTCTTGGCATTTTTCCTGTTCAAGGGGACTAATTTCAGAAGCTCTGAGAACATGTCTGTGCTGTCTATTTGCATGCGAACAAGAGTTGTTTTTTTCCAGGAAGAAACAGCACATAAATGTGTCTGAGAGCCAGAGTTCCCCATGCTGGGAACAAGCAACAAGGGAAGGCTCTTCCTTTCATTCCCCGCTTGCAGTTTCCCAGAGGTGTAGCCTGAAAATCCAGTGGTGAGTTAGATGGGGGGTTTTGGTCCAATCCAGCAGGTTTCTTTTTCATGTCCTTCACGAGATCTCTGCCTGATCTGCAGATAACCAGGGAAGGGACATCCTCATTTAAAATGCATTGTCTCAGCACAACACATATTTGAATGAGGAGCATATTGTCCAGAGGCCATCTGTCCACAGGAACTGGCTGCAAGGAAAGAAGCACAGGTGCAGCTGGTGCAGATCTGCTATGTCATCTCGAGCATGGCCAGGCCACAAGCCTTTTTCTCTGGCACAGCTGTGCATGGAGCATTCATCAAGCACAACGACTCCCTTTAGGCACTGATAATACAAGGCAAAGCTAGTAAAAGAAATGCCTTCCAGACAGCCTTATGGCATGCTACCACCAATCCTTTATCCTTAATGGAAGCTGTTTTCCTGTTTCATTTCTTTTCCCCTCCAGAAAATGAATGTGGCTTTCTATGAAGAATATGAAGCTGCCCAAATAAATAGTCCCTGTTGGCGGTTCCCCATCCAAGTCTTCCCCCACAAGTGCAGGAATTGAAAGCTCCCCCTTCTTTTCTCCCTCCCCTGGAGATGCTTCTCAATATACCAGAAATAGCTTTAATCAGAGCTGGCATTAGGATGCAGCGGCAAGACTGGCCACTCAGAGATAATAACTTGTCCACAAAAGTCCAAAATGTGCCAACTGGAAGTCGAGCAAGAGTTCTGCTGCCAGATCAGTGATGGCTGATATTTCCAGACCTCTGCACCACACTTCTACAGGGGATGGTCCCCGATGAAGTTCCTCCTTGTTGCCTGTCCATGCAAGATCTATTTGAGAGACTTTCTCCCTAGCTCTCCTCCATAAAGCATGTGTTGGGGAAACTCCAGATATGTCTACTAGTTAAAGATCAAATCAATGTGCAAACCCACATGAGAACAAGCAATTAATCCAGATGTGGGAACTGCAACTAGAGATGTATGGATTTAACAAACTCTATCCTGTGCATGTTTCACAAATTGTCAAGTATCTTCCATTCCATCGTCTGTTCATTTCATTCTGCTTGTGTGTCAGCGCAAATGTGTATTGATGCAAGTACAGATTAGTGCAAGTACAAGAGCAAATTTGCACAGTCCCCCCTCCCAATCATGTTAAATCTATTCTGCAAGTCTGTGGCATTCACAAGAATTGGAAAGAGCCAATCTTCTATGGAATCCACAGATCAGATTCATAGAAATTACAGCTTGTTTGAATCCATTGCAGAATTTTTTCCTAGTACCAGCTGCCATAGAATGTTGCAGCATAGACTGCTTCCTGTTCAGGATCCAGACACTCATTCTAATTTCCATCCCTTCATCATCGTTTTTTCTTCTCACAGTAAATTAATATTGCATGGCCATCGGGCATTTTTAATCTCCATTTAGCTGTTTTCTGGGTATGTAGGGGACAGGACCACTTATCATAAAATACAGCCTTCCAAGGTTGCTGCCTCAGTTTCTGAATCATAACTTGAAGAAGAGGAATTGTAATTCATAGATGCTATGCTAAGGCCAGCAGGCTAAGAGATAAGCCAAGAAGCTGATGAAAACCAGACCACACCTGGATTTACAGGCAACGCTGTTGAATAGCCGATTTAGATGAAGGCAGAATGAACATTATTAGTCTGTTTATATAACATCATATCAAAGGGCAGAACAACAGATGTTCCTGTCAATTGGCCTACAAGCAGCTTGAGCCACCCTGAGCTCCTTGTGGTTGTGAAGGAGGAAACATAGAAACACAGAAACAGAGCAAGTCATAAGGGGCCTCCCAAGCCATCTAGCCTGACCCCCAGCTCCAGCCGGCTCCACTCAAAACATGCCTACCATGTGCATGTCCAGCCTGTCCTTGAACACCCTCATTGATGGGGCCTCAACCACCTCCCTTGGAAGCCCATTCCACACCCTCAGGGTCCTAACTGTCAGGAAGTACTTCCTGGCATCCAAATTGAATCTTGGTTCCCTGAGCTTCACCCCATTGGAGCGTGTCCTGCCCCACTCCACAGGGGAAATTTGCAAATAACTTATCATTAATTATGCTTCATTTCCCTAATCACTGGTATTCTACCTTCACCAGTGTCCTTTGTTAATGACTTTTACAATACTCTTCTTTAATAGAATTCACTATTTGCAAGCTCTGCATAATTTACACAAATTCTTCACAGCACAGTTTGTGCAAATTTCCTTAGTGTTTAAAAAATGTGCAAACCGTAGTCCACCGTACAGATGAAAATCTAAGTGGGGAAAACCCTAATTTCATCTGCGTCTGGTCATTGGAGCTCAGACAAGCCAGACTTCTCAGCATCAGCCCAGCACAATCAGTGATATCCACCTAAAGCAGTTCCTCGAATCCTGGCTGTCAGTTCCTAACCCTAATGGGAAACTGTTGCCTGGTGTCTAGAATCTGTGAAGCTGATTAGATCTTGCTCCTCCAGCTCTGGCAGCTGAGGATTAACTGTCACCTTATTCTGCTGTGCACATATGCTTTAACTCATCAGAGCTCATGTGCCTTTCCATCAACACTATGCTCAATCAAACTGACAAGCCAGTATAGTAAAATGAGCACATTCTTGCCTCTAGCTGGAAATGGAGAGTCAGGTGCTGAAGCCTTCAAACCAGAGCCCTGTAGTCAAGCGCCAGCTTGTTACTAGGAGACATTCGAGGATTTTGTTTCAGAATGCAAATCATCAGAACTTGCCCCATTCACAAGCCTGAATGCAGGGGGGAAGCACACACTTTTGAAAAAGTGTACACTTGTCCCATTGAACAAACCAAAAACGGGTGACAAACGAAGTGAAAGTCAGAGAATTTTGGTGAGGTCAAACATCTCTTTTCCTGCCTTCCATTCATGAACATCCCTCACTCCATTTAGCTGATATATTCACGATCGATGTTTAACACGCAATATCCTCATGTTGTTGTTCTTTTAATCAGTCTTTGAGAAGTGCTTGCAGGTGATGCTTAATGTTCCAGTCTGGTACAGCTGGCAATTAAAACTTAAAGTATACGCCGAGCGTCACTGATTTTGTGTCTGTCAGAAAGCAGTTTACAAGGCCTCAGACATCTGGTCCCGCTCTGTGTAAGGGCCAATGTAATTAAGTACACTGGGTGGGAGAAACAAATAAAGCAAAAGGAACAAAATGAGGTGCCATAAACCAAGCTTCACTTTTTACTCTATGTAATGTGTATATTGCAAGGGCTTTATGGGAAGAATGATGAGGCACTTATTTGACATTCAACAGGTAGTGTCATAAATTTTCCCAATGTCCAAAAGCCAGGCATTTTCTGGAGCCATGCCAAGGCCTTATGGCTTTCAGCTTGTTCAGGAGAGTACAAGAGATAATTGCCTTGAAACTGCCTTCCCCAGTCATGCTTTCGATAAGGGCTGCTTCTGCTATGAAAATGAGACTGGTTGATTTACTGAAGCAGCTTTGCCCACTCTGCCCCCAGGAAAGGGGGTTGGAGCCTGTGTGTACACTGAAACAAGGGCAGTGGGGAAATTCATGACAGGAGGCATTATTGTATTTTGCTCCTGGCTTGGGAAGACAAATTGACATGTTGCTCAACCAGGCCCCTGTGGAGGCCCCTTGAGTAAACCCCAGTCTGCTCAGGAAGCCAATATAGCCGAAGACAAAGGGAATCTCTGTTTTCCTTCACTTATTTATATTCTGCATCCTTATTTAATCACTGTACTCAACAAAATTTAACACAAGTAGTTTTATTCCATCCTTGGTATCCTCAGATGCGGAAATTAGGAGTTTTGGCTGGACCAGGCCCCTGGGATTAATACAGCTCTGGAATTGTTAATTACCCCTTGCAAAATAGATTTATCCTTGAGATTCTTCTTTAAGAGCCCATTCAGCTAGATAGCTACACAGATGGTCTAATCCTTTCACACAGCTTCACTGCCTCCCTCAGAGTGTCCATGAGGTATCACCTCTTCAACAGCACCATCCACACCTATCTCCTTGCAAATGGCCTTAGCAGGTATACCTGTAACGGAGCTCTGTAGGAAGGGTGAGCTTGGGCAGGGCACTTTCGAAGAAATGATTCCACTCACAAACCCGAAGTGGCATGGTCATGTGAGTGACTCCTGCAGATACAAGGCAGCCCTCAGTAGACTGTGGATTAGGCAGAATGAAGGTTTGTTTCCTATTTTAACCCCGTACTAGGAGGTGGATTTTGGAAAACACAGGTGGATGGGGAAGTGTTGAACCTTCTCTACCACACACAATAGTCATGATCCAGATTGGGGACCTGCTTGCCTGCTTATGAGTAAAAAGAAAGCATCAGCTTCATGCTACATATTTAATGTATCATGTAGTCTGAGCTCCAGGAAGGAGAAACTTAATAATTATTTACAGAAATGGTCATATTATTATTGCTTTGGATGCAGCCTACATAACATCTATCGCCAATATGTGTGTAAGCTGAGCTGAGTGACAAAAACACTCCTGATTTTTTAAAAAAGTATTGTTCTTTATTTTATTGCAATTTTTGAGGGGTAAGAAAGAGCACTCACTGGAGAAAGAAAGACTGTGACACTGGTGTTGCTGGTTATTCAAGAGCTGTAGTTCTTGTTTGAAGCTCATGTAGTAAGTAGGTTGTGAGGCAGTTAATGGGGCTAAGATGTGGCATCTTGGAAGAAAGGCTGCAGCTTCTTGGTGAGATACAGGGAGAAAGAAAAGACAGGAAAATGCTGCCTGGGAGCTGCCTCTCTCTGGAGATCTGTGGTGTGGCAATGAATTTGGCCAGCTGTTAGAATGCTAAGCTGTGCATTGACATCTGCTCAAACTCGTATATATTTGTAAGTCAGCTTAAATATGAAAAGTTGTCATAGCTGTCCAGGGCACTTTTCCCAATGGGAACCAAACCCCAAGCAATCCCAAAAGCATCTCACTGCTCAGAAAATTCAGATAGGTATGATATATTTGATTGATTGATTGATTTGTCTGAAGGCTGCCCATTAGCACCATGCTTCAAAACCAGCTTTCCCACCACTGGGAGCACTGAGGGAGATCTGCATCCTGAATCAAGGAAAGGGGCACCTGTTTTGCTTGGTCTTGTGCTTTGCCCACACATTCAGTCACTGATCCTCCCCACCCTCATATAGTTGTATACATGGCCATACTCAGAAATAAGTCCCATTAATTGCTTGTTTCTCCGAAGCTACAGGATTTCATCCTTAATTGTCTGTTTTCTAATGTTCTTACACACTCCTTGCCTAAGAATGAAGGGTGTAAAAGAATTCATTTCTGCTTGGGTTTTCTTTTTAAACATAATTTACTCAGTTTGCACCTTCCAAATTCAGAACATGGATTCAGACAGCCTGTGGCTGAAGTTCAAGTTCCACCTCCAAGCTTTCAGTGTGATTTGCAAACCAACCAAAATGTTATTTAGAGCAGGCATAGGTTTGAAAAATGTGCATGAAAATGTATATGGATATTCACGTAAAAAGGAAAAAAATATTGACATGATGTGGACCTGATACAAGCTTAGAGACAGAATCCAGAGAACTCCAAGAAGTTTGAGTTTTGCTGATTCATACAACCTCACTAATAACACTGCTGAAAGACAGGCTTCTTCTCAGATCACAGGGGCAAGAAACAATTCCTCTCCTGCCTCATAGCATGCTCACACTGTCCCAAACTGTACCCCAGAGGGTCTTCCAACTCCCTGAACAGGCTCACCCAAACTGGTGCCTTCAAAATGTTTTGGGCTATGACTCCCAGCATTCCCAGAAACTGACCATGCAGACTGAGGCTGATGGCAGCTGTGATCCAAAGTCTCTGGTGAGATCAGACTGAGTAAGGCCACTCTGAAGCAACTTAGAACTTGTGAGGGCCATAAGCTCAGTTCTGCTGATTGAAGCCTTCTGTTGGTGGCGGGGCACTGATGAGGTTTCACTCTGAGATTGGAAGAATTATTCTACTTAAGTATCTATGAGAAAGTTGCTTCACTGAGGCATGTTTTTTTTTTTTTTTAATGTACCTCTCAGGCAAATGGTTGGAAATTTGCCTGAGAGGTATGGTTTGTGGTTGGAAATTTGAAAAATGCATTAAGAATAAGGCATCCATTTTCAAAATGTGCAGAAATACATTTAAGCTAATGGAAGCATGCATCCCAAAATGTATACATTTCCGAAAGGCAAACATGAATGTGGACATTACCAAAATATGTATGCATTTCCATGCAGACCTTCAAATAAATCAGAAGCCTGGAACAGGAAAAACAAGCTTGACCTCAAAACACCAGCCTTCTCGGTAATTGTGAGAGAGACAAATTCATCCATCCCTAATTCTGCTTTGGCATATTTGTGAAATAGCATTTGTGTTTGTTTATCTTGAGCATTAGGGAGAAAAGTTCCATTGAGAACTGACTGGTAGCAGGGTGTGTGGAAAAATGTAACAAAAGTCCCTGTTGCACCTTTAATGGTTGTGTGGCAGAGGGAATTTTGGCAAATGTACTTTCACAGGATGAGCTCTACCTGCTGAAATTTGCTCTCCTACACAGCTATTGAATCTGCAGAATGTTATCTCCGTCTGTATCAGTCCGGCCATCCGAGGCAGCAGTGACTCATGAGGAAGGCAGATTTGATACCAAGCAATTGTCTCTGGCTAAGCAGAGGGCAGGCGGGATGAAGTTCCCGCTTTGTTAGGCGCTCCTGTAAGTGCAGCCACAGACTGTCCTTCTGGAGAAGTGGGTGGAGGGAAATAAGGATAAGTGCTGGTTTGGTTTACTTTGCCTCCTCAGTGATTCAGCCACGTCCATCCTCCAAGACGTGAATAATTAAGCTATTATCGGGATCCATTACATTGCTGGCAGCTACTGACAGCATCATGCCAGCATGGCTTGGCTCCCAGGAGTGGTGCCGGGCATGATATTCCTTCTAGCCAGCCTGCTCCCACCCCACAGAGGTCCTTCCAAAGCGAGAGCAGAGCTGCAGGGCACACGCGCAGTGCAGTGGGGCTGCCTGAGCACTCCTAGGAGGGGCACTGCAGGAAAAGGCGGGAGATCCTCCGGAGAGATCAGTTTACTGCTGGCCTGAGGAATCCATGGAAATGCCATGCTTGGCAACCCCAGGAAATCTGGAATGGTGGCAACTATAATCTGGCTGCAGTTGCCCGCGCTAGTATGCCATATTCCCCTTCCTGCCCTCCATGCTTCTTTAGTCCAGCCTAGTGGCCTTCATTTGAGCTTATACAGCAGAGACTCTTTGTACAAAGGCACAAGTGTACAAAGATACACATGATATTTCTCAGTGGAAATTGAACTGGGGGACAGGGTGGAAGAGGAGTGGAGGTTTTCTTCCCACTGTTTCCCTTGTGGCTTATTTTTTCCTGTCGAATCAAATGGCATTGACAACCACTCACTTACAAAAGGAAAAACAAAAGAGGTGTTGCAAGGTATGTTTTGGCCAACTGCACTTGAGACCAAAACAACAAGCTAAACTCTGTCCATATCTTTGGGCCCTACTCCTTTTGGCCCACCACTTGAACGGGGCCCCTGCAGGTTTCTTTGAAATTAATTTTGACTTTTGGATGGAAAGAGTTTGGACACCTTTGCCATGAAGCATTATGAGCATTCACACCCACTCTGTTCCCCTCTTCTCCTCTAGCATGGCTATAAGGAGGAGATGGGAAGCTTCCACCTCCATTCAAGGTTAAGCCTAGTTTAGCATTACATCTGAACCCTAAACTATGGCTAATCTTAACTATGGTCCATTGAAACAAGCCAGCTTTGTAAACTGCAGCTTGCAGTTGGCCTGTCTCAACATTTCCATAGATTTGGAACATCATGACAAACTGCAGAAAATCTGAAACAGAAGCAAGTCAGAGCTCCCTCAACTTTTTACTATAAAGTGAGGTGGCACTTTGCTTCTTTTGCTGCACACTAGTTAAATGTTAAGGACTTGTTGTGTGGCAAAGGCTTGTGCCCTTGTCATTTGCCTGTCACTTCTGGGTGCACTAGGTCACTGCAATGCCGGAATCAGCAGAGAAAGTAGTGGAGAGACTTTGGAGAGGGCTGCTGGGAACTAACAGTGTTCAGTCAAGGTTTATCCGTGCAGCTGGCAACTATCTGCTTGGCACAATTTAGTACTGTTGATCCATCTCTGTCAGGAAGACCAGTTGGTTTTGTTTTTCTGAAGTATAGCTGAAAAGAAGTATATAATCCATCAAAGAGGGAAAAAAATCAAATCCTTTCCCTGCCTCTCTTGGAACTGATTTAAGAGTGGGAGGGTGCTGCTGTGCTCCAGTCCTGCTCGTGAGCTTTCCAAGAGCAGCTGGTTGGCCACTCTGTGGACAGACTGCTGGATGAGGTCGGCCTTTTCTCTGGTTTAGCGGGGCTCTTCTTGCATTCCTAGGAGGTATATTTTAGTCCACCTTTGTTTACAGGGAATGCCAAGGAACCCCTGTCTGCTTATGTTATGTTATTCGTGAAGTCCTGTCCGACTCATCGTGGCCCCATGGACAACATTCCTCCAGGCCTTCCTGTCCTCCCCCATCCCCTGGAGTCCACTCAAGCTCACACCGACTGCAGTGACTCCATCTAGCCACCTCATCCTCTGCCGTCCCCCTCTTCTCTTGCCATCTATTGTTCCCAGCATTAGGCTCTTCTCCAGGGAGTCCTTCCTTCTCATTAGGTGGCCAAAGTATAAAAAGTCCTTTGTTTGCTTCTTTGTGATTCCCAAGGCAGCTAACAGTAATCAAGCCAAGGTAAAAACAAAAGCTTAGTCAACACAACAGTAAGTTTCAGTTAAAGACACAGTTTAAAGCATATAGAGAAGAGAAGAGAAGAGAAGAGAAGAGAAGAGAAGAGAAGAGAAGAGAAGAAGAGAAGAAGAGAAGATCCCAACCCAGTTGAACCCCCTTCAACCACATGTCTGCCCAAATAAAAATGCCCATGTTGAGGGGCAAAAGTAAACAGAGAGGGAGCCAATCTAGCCTTCCTTGCAATGCCTGAGCAAAGCCACAAAAAGGCCCTCTCTCACTTCCTCACTTTGTAGAGCACCTTGTGGCCATCCTGATGCTTTGGCCTGCATCTCCCACAACATCTCATTATCGACTGTGCTGGCCAGGGCTGATGGGAAAACTGCAGAACAGCCTGTGGCTAAATTCACACTCAGCGCTATCTTTGAAGACAAGATTGGTGGAGCTGGGCTCACAGGGTACACGCCCAGCCTGCTGCTTTGCTCTCTGCAGCTCACAGCACTTGGCTGGGCCAGAACGAGTAGGAACCGGGAACTAGCAGGACCTAAGAAAGGAGGAATTGTGCAGACTTGTGAAGTGCACTTGAGTGCCATTCATTTGAATGACTTCAGGGGCCTTGGCTGAAAGGCAGGTTATAAATTTAAGAAGCAACTAATAATGTACATACACCAGATAAAACCTAAGACTGAAAGTACTCAGCCTAATAAAGAATTGCCAGATGCAGCTTATCTGTTACTGTCTTCCACTCTTCACTTGACAGAGCCTATTAGATTTTTGGCTATGAATCATTCAGGTGAAAGGGCCAACAACTCCAGTGGGCCCAATAAATACTGAGTACATTGAAAGGAGATGACCTCTGGGTTCAGCTTTCTGTTAGCTATTCCTCAACATGTGAGTCAAACCATTAATCTAATTTCTGGCTGACAGAATACCCCTCAACTTTCCAACTGCATCTGGTCAATTCCATTGTCCCCAGTACTCCATGCTGAGCACCACTTGAGCCTCAGGAGTTCAAGTTGAATCCAGGATCACACCCTCCCAGAACCAGCAACTGACCTATTTCCTGGATTTGTCACTCACCTGTTCACAGTACTTTGTCTTCCCAGGATTCAAGCTTAGTGCATTGGTCCCAGCTGAAAGTGTTCCAACTATGCCAGCACCCAGGGCCGTCTAACAGCATTATGGGCCCCGGGCAAAGCAGTGTACTGGGGCCCCTACGACAACTACAGCTACTGTTAATTTGGGAAGTTTTCCAATTTTCCAAGGGTTAACATACACAGATTAGTTTGGGGCCCACGGGCAAGTGCCCATCAGGCCCATGAATTACGACGGCCCTGCCAGCACTACGGCATGAGAACTGTATGATATTGGCAGTTCTATTTTCATTTTCTTTTTAATTATTCCCAACACAAATGGGCCTTTTGTACAGGAGCTTCGTACCAGGTCAACATTTTCATCAAGCTATCCACCATACCTCAAGATCTCATCTTTGGTCAGTTGCCACCAGTAATAATCTCATTAGCACAGACATGAAACTGGGATTTTTGCCCCAGTGTGTATCACTGCTTACATGGAAGAACAGCTGACATTTCAATGCCATCCTCACAGCATGGATAAATCTCGTTGGAATTCTTCACAGTCCTGTCTTTTTTTGCCACTTTTTGCCATATGTTGGGGTCATTGACAAATTTGGCCACAGAGTACCCCACTGATTTAAGTTCATTTGTGAGCTCCTCCACATCCCTGGGTGCCTCCACTGTCTCCATGGCTGCACTGTGCAACCACAGCTGCCCGGAAACCCATGTCTCCCTTTCATCATGCCGCTTGAACCTGTCGGCGAGACTGATCGGAGGCCTGCCTCTCTGAGGTAGCCATGCTATTAGTGTGTGTCCCATGAAATTGAGGTTTCTCAAAGAGAAAGAACGGATGTTGAAGGGGTTTAAGTCTGTGGAATGAATCCGACCACAAGAGGAACAGACTACTATGAGGGTCACCAGTGTGACTGGATGCCTCTCTTTGTGCTCCCTGCCTCTCCTGATTTTTATTTCCTTTAGACTGTTTTTAATTTTAAAAAGGTAACTGGCAGGCTGCCGTGTGTCAAAGTGAAAGCTCTGCTTTTCAGAACTGTCTTTATTGCCAAGAATACTGCTGGGGTTCATGAGCTATCCTTAGAAAATAGATCTTGTGGATGACTGCAGGCCGGCACTTTATTTTGAAGCAGGGCCAGCTAAGTAGAGGAAAGAAAAAAGCAAGCTGAGGGTGGGGGGAAATTTCCTGGGAGAGATATTGGAGGTAAGGGAAATTATGTGATTTGGCATTTGGGGTTCAGCCCACCTTCCAGCTCTGCCTTCCTGGACAAGTGACCTTGCTCTCTGCCCCACTTGGTGGTCCTCCGGGAAAGCCCCATCCGTCATGGCAGCCACTCTGTAGACTTCTGAATGGCAGACATGTTGCAAGAACAGCCACAACACTTGCTCAACTCTTCTAAAATTGCAGGTGTGTCCATGGACCCTGGACTGTTCTCCCCATGGGGCCAGGTGACATCAGCAGCCTTGTGGGAACAAAGAAGGAGCCAGGGAGATAAGAGCCGGCAGGGGGACAGCTGGGCCTGCTCCAGAGGGCTTCCTGCTCCCCACAGGGCCAACTGACATCACCTGGCCCTGTGGGGTGGAATGGCAGGTAGGTACATCTGCTCCAGCAGAGATGCTGCTCGTGTTATTCAGCTGCAGTATTTTGATCATGTGGTTCTTGCCGTCTCAGTTTTGTTTTATCAATGTTTTAAGCCACCTCAAGGAATCCGATTGAAAAGTACTACTTTTAGAAAATCTACCAAAGGAATAAATAAACCTTAGCAGTACCCTACCTACACAGAAGAAACCATCGTGATGTTTCATATACAGAACTGTAGTGGGTGGGCAGTCAAAAAGCAGCATCCATTTAATTTTGAATGGATCAATGCTATTAATTTCTCCCTTTCCAGTCATAATAGAAAGTACAACATAATCCCCATACTCACACACAAACATCAGTCCGACGACGTCAGCTTTCACATTTCTAGCAATGGATAAAACAAACCTAGCTACTTCATTTAAATTATCAGCAGCATTGTTTGTTTGTTTTTATTAGCATTGCCCTTGTGAGCTGATGCCCAGAGGTACCTGAAGAATAGAAAATGAGCATCTCCAGCACAGGAGCAGATCATCTCCTCCCACCACCTTTTCCAGCCCAGGTAGATTTTGCATTCCACTCTTGCTGCCATCTGTGAGCCACGCCAATCCCAGGAGTGTTCTTTGAAGAGATGGAAGGGACAGAAGATTTGCATTTTAAATAACAGAATTCACAAGTGTCACCCAAATGGATCTCTTGTGCCAGATAAACAGAGATGTCTCAGCTAGTGCTCTCTAATGAGAAGGAGCTGACAGAGGAGGCTCAATGCATGCAAGAGTGTTGGATTTGGAATTAGACTGAGGGAGGATGCAAATAGCCCAGTGACCTTCTCTCCACAGCTTCATCCTGGCTTCCTCCAGGAAAGTGGTACTCACAGGTATAGGTAGCCATGATTCAGGCTTTGCAGATTAAGGGCTTTGTAAATGTCTGGCTGTAGCTTTTGTTTGCACTCTTCAGGCTTCAAGTCCTTGCTTCCCAGAAGTGTGCCTGGATGCCTCCTAGGGGATTAGTACCTTTGAGCAGCTAGTGTGAGCTCCAGTGGAAGTAATCAACATTAATTCAGAGAGAAGCCCAATTTGTAGGTCTCCGTTTAACCTGAAAAGCCGGCATGTACTTAAAACCCTCCATCACTGCAGTCCGATAGCCACTTACCAAGAAAAAAGGCCCAGCGCATGCTACACAGCCATTCTTTCACCTAAATCGCTAAACCCTGTACCCAGGCTACTGAGAATTGGCAGGTCATTTATGCTGTGTTCTGTTTACATATAAATCGCCCCAAAAACCACAGCGGAGAAGGAAAAGGAAAGGAATTACTCTTCCCAAATGTGAGTATTCTCCTTACATGTACAATAGTGCACAGAACCTTCTGAAAAGTTTTGGATCTCTTTCCTAGGGCTACCTCTACGCCGTCTGTCATTTTCAGAACAATGGTGGACAAGGAACATAGAGCAAGAAGCACATCCTTTATTTTGGATACCCTCACAATTTAAGGCTTTATACCTACTAATCTGAAACTTGGTGTGTCTGAGGCCTTCAAGAAGGGCCAACTATCCCTGAAATTTCCATCTAATTCTGCCAGGAAATCAAAATGTTATGCATAGTTCCCAAGAAAGAAAGAAAATAGATCAAATCTATGGATAGGTAGAACAAAAACCACTGCACTTACGTTACTGAAATTTATCAGGCATAATCCCCTCCTAAGGGAGCTATTGTACTTGTGGATTCCATCAAACTGTAACAAAAAGAAAAACTGTAACTGTGTTTTCATTTCCTGTGGTAGCGGGAGGCCCACAGAGATTTCTGAATCTCTACTCTAGTTCAGTACCTGAGTTGAAAGGATGGTCTTCAAATCACTCTGAGCAGAATCAAGCCATTTTCTGAAGCACCAGATTGGGAGTGTGAGTCAAATCTTATGGCCAGTGCACTTCTTTACTTATGTCTGAGTTGTGCACCAGCCACCCAATTTAATTTTTTTATTACTTCCATTCAAAGAAGATAACATTCTGGCTAAAAACTGCATCATAAACACCCAAAAGAAACAAACAACTGATGTCACCCCCCCACCCCAAACTACGCTTTATCTAGAATTATACCCTGTGAAAGAGAGTGGTGTTTCCTGCTGAGCACTCCACACAGGTTTGGTTTGGGTTTTACATTTGTCTGATTCCTCCTCAGCTTGATGTACATGTTACCTTTCCTCTCTGAAGAAGCCAGACTGACTTAACAATGCTTTCAGTTTTGAACAGGTGCTCTCTAGGCATAATTTACAAATGGATAAATATGTTGATATTTGAGATGCCTTTCTTGAAGTCTAATTTATGCCCAAGACAGCACTATATCTTGTCAGGCAAAACATAAATAAGGGTACATGTGCTGCATGCATCTATGTGTAATGGATATACACAAGCCTTATGGCAGAAAACTGTAATATTTTATGTACTTCATGTTGCATTTGGTTTTGATGTATTGAAACCACGGAAAAAATCAGTGAAATTGCCTGAAATTGCCTACACGCTCACCTCTACTGGAAAAGCGGTGTATCGATGCAAAGCAGGCTGGGCAGAGGTGAGGAGGTCCACCTGCCAGCCCCGGGCACTGCAGTGTCCTGGGCCAGCCCTGCCTGGAGGAGCCTCATTAGCTGACTGGCAGGCAGGGCGAGTCACTACTCCATTCTTGCCTTAAGAGCCTAGTCTATCTATGCAGCCTCAGGTTTTCTTGGCCCTTTTTTTCACCCCTCAGGGATGTGTTCTCCGATTGAATGTGTGCTTGTGTCTCAGTGCAAATCTGTGTGTGTACAAGGCATGTATTTCTTGGCCCCTTCCAGCTCCACTCTTCTATGAGTCTATGGGTCTAGGCCTTGCTGAGCCACTTCTGGGGAGCAATGGGGGGCTGGCTTGGACCAGGAGTCATGAAGGGGAGGGGCGGCTGGACCAACAGAATACCAAGAGGCTCTGCAAGTGCCTCCTCGTGCTTGTGTGCCAGAGGAGGAGAAGGAATGGAGAGGGGGTGGATCACACATTTATTTGGTCGGGCTTTTGCAGTTTGGTGCCTCTGCTCCCCCCCCCCGCCCCCGCTTCTTTGCTGCCTGTCACAAACCACGAAGCTCATCCCTCAGGACTGCAGAAGTAAATAAATCAGATCGATCCTGCATGGGCTGAATATGTGTGCAGGTTTCTCTCCTTTGAATTCTTTTCCCACCTCAACTTTCACACAAATCATGAGCATTTTTTCTCTCTCCTGCAGATGGAGGGGGAGCCTTTCACTGTGACAAATGTTATTCTGCAGAGAAACACAGTGTGGAGCGCAGCCAAACAGTGGGCTGTTTTCTTATGATTTCCCAGACTTGTTCCCGCAGAGGCTTGCCGTCACATTCTCTGTGGGGAGCAGCATTATTTCCTGTATGAATCAGTTCCTTGGAGAGGCTTGTGGAACACCAGAGGAGGGGAGCGCGCACACTTGCCCCCAGCGCGCTTGCCCTTTCTCACGGCGAAGGGGCGTGTGTGGAGGGGAGATGCCTTTTCACCTGCGTGGCATTCACTGTAAGAAGATCTTTGCCTGCCTGCATCTGCTTCCCAGAGGGCAGACGCTATAGTGTAATTTGCAGACCAAAGTCGTCTTCAGCCACACAAAACGCTACATCCCGGGGCAGAAAGGGACGTGTGCGCCAACATCCCCCCTCCCTGATTTCCCCACGAAGAGGACATGAATGCGAGGGAACCTTTGTGAAGCCGAGTCCCTCATGTTTCGGTGCTGCACTGTGTGTGTGTGCCTGACTGTGCCTTCCTTGCTTTTTGAAAGCGCCTCCGAGCCGCGGCCCCTTCGTTCAGTTAGAAGAGGGGCGCTCCGAGACGCAGCCCGCACAACCCCCTTGTCGTTTCGGTGCCCGGGTTAGTTCTCCTTCGGCAAGTGCGGGGAGCTGCAGAGAGCAACCCTGCGGCCTGTGCATGCATGCTGCGAGGTCCTGACTCAACGGTTTTTTGGCTTAAAGATCGGCGGCATACGGTGTGGGAGCGTGATGTGAATTCAGCCCTAGGCTGTTTTTCTGCAGCAAAGGAGACCAAGGGAAGGCTTTCCCACAAAAGAGGACAAGGACGGGGGCGGAGGGTTGGTTCCCCACCCCTCCTTTCCCTCTATATTTCTCAGGCATCTCTGAGGAGAACTACACCAGGTTGGAATTGTTTTGCTGCCAAACTATTACTAGACATTTAGGAGGACTGGAATTGTAGGCCTCTTGTGCAATTTGTCTCATGTACAATTCTTTATTGCATTGTTTGTTTATTCCTCATTTTTCATTATGAGATCACACCAAAGTAGGGCACAAAATGCTTATGAGAGTTCTGCCAGCAACAACCTGTCAAAGTGTTTCTGGACACAATATATGTGCCTCTTTGGAAGCAAATTAGCATTTTCCTTTCAGCATTAAAGCTATCAGATGTATTCAGTTGGAAAAGTGGGAGAACCGGGAGGGAGACATAAATAAGAACCTGGAAGCCAAAGGCAAAATGATTGTGCAAAGCATAACATCTCTTTACCATTTCATGCTCATATTAACTCCCTTGTGACCTTTCATCATACAGAAGACTTACCATCTATCCCCAGGCTAGATAGATATGCACACACATTATAACACCATGCCAGTGAAATCCACTGTGCCAGTGCAGCCAGGCCTTCCCAGTCCAGCCTGACACAGCTTGGGGTGTATGTGGCCCACCTGCATTGGGGTGAAGATGAAGGTGTGCACACCCCCACCTGAAAGGGGGGGCTCACCTGCATCTAGTACAGGAAGCACTTGGTTGCTAGATTAGGACAACAATCTTTTCTTTGTGGTTGTTGAAGTTTTCTTCATGGTTTTCTTTATTCACCAAAATTAAAAGCTGCTTCTGGGTATCCGAGGAGTAGCTGTTTGGCCACTGTGTGAACAGCATGCTAGACTAGGGGATCCAGCAGGATTGTTACCCAATTAGGAAAAGTATTTTCTTTCTTTCTTTTTCCCCAGTCCAAAGACTCCTCCAAAGTCAGTATCTGTCTCCTCCAAAGTGCATTCTGTGAAATGTTGCCTCCATGAAACAGCAGCTAAAAATCAAAGCAAATGAACTTTTCCCCCCTTTAGCCAGAAGTAAGTGTCCTTGGCTTCCAGGGCAGCATTACCTTGTAAAGTTGTGGATGCCAACATGCAGTTAGAAGTGACTAAACTTTGCACAACAACCTTAAAAAGCTGCCAGTTAAAAGTTAGAGACTCCTATGCTCCTTCACTGTGGCAGCCCCGTCCTGTGGGCCCCTCGCTGCCTGTAAAGGTCAGGAAGTCCCAATATTACGCCCTTTTCAGCACCTCCTTCCATGGTTGATAAGTCTGACTTTTTATTGGTATTCCATTCCTTAAAATTGCTTCATATGATGCGTAATTCTTTCTCCAATTTAATGTTCTTTTTATATTTTATCTATTATTTTTATCTTTTATTGATCTTCACCTCAGAATCTATTTAGATGTGGAGTGATGCATACATTTTGTAAACAAAGAAATAAATAAAATAAACTTCCAATCCAACTGAATGTCCTGTAATCCTCACTGCTGAGAGGAAGCCACCTTAGGAAGGTTTCTGTGTTTGAACACTGAACTTTGAACACAAGACCAAGTGGGACCCTTTGCCTAACAATGGAAGGACAGAATGGAGTGTGTCTTTTCATTCCTCTCAGAGAGGAGGGCGGCTGAAGAGAAAGGGGGAGAGAGGCTGTAGTTGATGGAGAGTCTAGGGTTAGGGCTCCAGCTGCCTGTCTGGACAGAGTACCGTAGCTTTCTTCCCACCTTGCTATGAAGGCATCAGGGTTAGGGTTGGGGTTAGGGTCTTGACACTGCAGGTCACCACCAAAGGCACCTTGAAAGATGGCAGTCTCAAACAAAGTGCCTCTCCATTTAGGAACCAGGCTAGTGTGGGAAAAGGTGGTCTTTCCACTGGCTTAGTCCCAAGCAATATCAGGCTGTATAGGCAGGCCATAACCAGCACTTGTGCTGAGAAACAAGCCAGTGAAACTCTTGTAACAATGGAGTCATAAGCTCCCCATTACTGGCCCCAGTCAATAATCTGGCTGTAGTTTCCTGGATCAGCTGAAGTTTCTGAACAGTTTTATTTATTTATTTAAAACATTTGTATGTCGTCCTTCGCTATTGCATCTCAAGACGGCTTACATGATTAAAAGCAAAACCATAAAACAATCAATAGAATAATACAATAAAATTATCAAAACCAGAAACAACTAAATCCAATCAAAACCAAATATAATAAAAGTGACTGTAAACAGCAAAAATGCTAATTTTAAAAATAACAAATAAAAAGGTTTTAACCTGGTTCTGAAAAGAGTATAGGCTTGGCGCCAGGCAAACCTCACTGGGGAACATATTCCATAATCTGCGTGCCACCGCGGAGAAGACCCTGTTCCGAGTAGTTGCCCTTTTTATTTCTTAAGGGGTGTGATAGCATATATGGAAGGAGACGTTCCTTCAGGTATCCTGGTCCCAAGCTGTTTAGGGCTTTATAGGTCAAAATCAGCACCTTGAATTGGGCCCGGACTTCAACTTGAAGCCAGTGGAGTTGGTAGAGGACCAGCATTATATGAAAATAATGGCCAGTCCCAGTCAGCAGTCTGGCCGCTCTATTTTGTACCAGCTGAAGTATCTGGACTGTGTTCAAGGGCAGCCCCAAGTAGAGCTCATTGCAACCTCCAGCTGGGAGGTTACCAGAGCATCTGTCACCATTGCTAAGCAGTACTCGTCTAGGTATGGACGCAGCTGATGGACCAGCCGAAGCTGAAGGAAAGCGCTCCTCGCCACCGCTGCCACCTGGGTTTCCAGTGACAGCTCCGGGACAAGGAGTACTCCCAAGCTGTGGACTCCATCCTTTAGAGGGAGTGCGACCCCATGCAGGACAAGGTCAAAATCACTTACCTGGAACCACGATCCGCCCACCAACAGGACTTCTGTCTTATCTGGACTGAGGCTCAGTTTATTGGCCCTCATCCAGCCCATTACCTCGGCCAGGCACTGGTTCCGGACAGCCACTGCCAAGGCAGCTCCCTACAGAGCACATTTCAGAAGTCCAAATGGGCATCCGTGGTGACAGCCAGATCAGACATCTCTAGGCATGGACAGCCTTGTTGTATAAATGCATTTCTGACTACTGCTGAGACCAGAATTTTGCATTTTTTAATTTTGTTGTAAGTTGCCCTGAGTCTTTTATGAGAATTTATGAGAATGATATCTACAAATTTTAAATTAATCATCATCCTATTATAATAAGAAATACAGAAGTTCCATTCTTAGCTATTGTAGCTCAGAACTGTTCCTGTACTGGTGTGGAGAAGATAAAAAAGAAAGAGCCGCCTTAACGCTCTTCTGCCTATTTGCCATTTTGCTGCAGTGCAGAATTGGTCCTGGATTGTCCCCATGGAATGCAAAGTCACTTAACTTGCCCTGATTGACTGAAGGGCTGCAGAACCTGAGTACAGCCCACATGCATGAAGGTTTCCTTGCTACCACTCCTTCCCCACAAAGATTCCCTTGCAGAAGCTGTGCAGCAAAAAAGAGGCAACAGGGGTGCTTGTGGCAGAGGAGGAAGGAGAGGCTCATCCTGACCTCAAACTGGAGCAGCAGCACAAGCAACTGCAGCAGCAAGGCCTTTGCGCTAGTTAAGCATTGCCACCCATCTCCAGCCACTTCAAGAGGATCCAGAAGAGCAGCGCGGCACAGAAGGGATGTGCATCTTTGTGTCTGCAGCCACATTAGCAGGGAGAACTCTGCTTCCATGAGAGGACCCTCTTTGCTAGATCACAATTACCTGCCGGGGGGGGGGGGGGGGGGAGGCTTACCCGTGCGGCACGCAGTGCTACTGCTTCCAGACTGCACGATGAGAAGGATGCCCCGGCAAAGCCAATAAGAAGGGACATTCGGGCACTTGATCTTAAGACAGAGGGGTGGTGCATTTCCATTGGCATAAGCTTTAGTGGAGAAAAGCACTTGCATGAAAGAAATGCATTTCCACTGCAATTGCCTTGGGGCAGAGAGCTAGTGTTTGCCATGGGCACCACTGTGCTAAAATAGGTAGGAGAGCATTAGAATAGTAGGAAGCAGAAGTCTGCAGTGCAAGAAGTTGTACATCCCGAGGCTGGATGCTTCAGCCAACCTCCCATCCTGTCCTGCAGAGCCCCCAGAGTGGCTGCAGCACTTACTCATCTCTGTGTGTCGTCCCGAGACGGGCAATGCAAAACTGTGCGCGTGTTTTACTTAAGCACCAAATCTGTAAACAAAACCCGCATTTCGGAAGGGACTTCAAACACCATCCAGCCCAAATCTGTGCATTGAGGGAGGATCCACCGCAAATCGCTTTAAGGGCATTAGAAACAATATTCGAAAATACTGCTGTACATCTGTGTGACAGGAATGAGTTATCGTTGCCATGGAAACCTTAACTTTTGAGGCCCCAATTTTGAGAATTGCACAAGCGTATAATTTGCCATTGTCGTGATTGCATGAGAAATTGTTGGTGCTGAGCACATGCAGAAACGGTTAAACATTACAGTGATGGCTGGCATTTGCGGTCCCCAGGAATTGTCCTTGTCACCACGGAATGGCCACGGTGTGCACCACGGTGGAGCGTTGGCCTTCAGTTTTAGCCCTGTTAACAGGAGACTTGTTCTGAATGGGACAAGCGGGGAAGGGCCAAACCCGTTGGCCCTGCCCACCATCGATTTGTGCGAGCACCAGCGCACCAGGGAAGCACCATTTAACTCTTTCCTTCTCCCCTCTGAGAGGCAACTGAGGCTTTGATTATGGTTTATTATTATTAGATTTGTTTAAAAGCCACCCACTAGCATCATGCTGTCTGGGCAGCCATTGCAATAAAAAGTCAATAGATTACATTGGCAACATAATACAGTTAAGATATCATAATAAATGAATGGGATGAAATCACAATAAACATGATTAAATATAAAAGGCATAAATTAAGGGAATTAAAACCAGCACCATGGATATAAAGAGTCTAGGTAGTGCCAGAGGTGTGCTGGAATGTACAAGTTTTTGCCAGGTGCCTAAAACTCAACAGAGCAGGTGCCCAGTGAATCTCCCAAAACTCTAATCTTTGATGAGACTGTCCCCTTCTTGGGCACCCCTGCCTTGTACCTGGGTCTCAGCAGGCCTGTGGCACTGTGGCCATTCTAAGACGTAGTGAAAGCAGGCCTCCCTCAGGTTAAATTTTTCGTAAGCATCCCAACAATCTCATTCCATTCCATTATTCCATTTTTACAATACACACAAACTGGAACATGCTGAAAAGATAGAAGTCACAAGCAGGGTAAAGAGAACTCAGGAGAAAGGTCTGTGCCTAAAGATGAGGAAAGGATTATTTTTTTGAGAGGAGGAAGAAGAGGAGGAGCTCCCCCTGCCTGTGTGCTCCCCATCTCTCTGCCTGTCAAGCAAGGAAGGGGTAGCTAGGAGGAGGAGGAGGATGGAGACCAAGGACAGCGGGTGACAGTGGTGGTGAGACAGGAAGCTGTCTGGGGGAGTGGGGCCATTAAGGCTTCTTGGCTAGGAGCCCATGAAAATGGAATCCAGCACTGATACTGAGTCTAGGATACTTACTTATTTATTTATTAGAAGCTTTTCTAACCCTAACCCCTACAAACGTCTCGGGACGGCTTGCAATAAATAAACTTCAGTGCAGCCTCATGAATTTGCTGCATAGTGTTAGCATTTATTGAAATGCATCAAATGCTTCTGGGGGTAAAAGCTCCTACAGATGTCTCTTCGTATTCCACTGAGACGAAACATCCTTTAAAAATGAATCAAGAAGGGATCCTGGGAAATACTAGGCCAAGCTGCATCTTTTGACAAGTGCCAGGGCCCTGGCAGGGCCCACTGCTGCCGCTGCGGCTGCCACCACCGATGCCAGACTGGCACTGCGGCTGCCACTGCAGAAGAGCAGGTCAGCTGGCTGCTTGCTTCCCCTCCTGCAGCGGCAGGGAGGAGGGAGGCCCAGAGTGGTGATGAAGGTGGTGATACAGACATACAGCCTGCACTTCATTGTAGAAACTGTGGCCGTAGAGGGTATCCAAGCATCCTTTTTTTTTTTTTTACAAGGGACAGCTCACTATTTGCAGGGCTGCCACAGGGCTGGCTGAGGCCATTCTGTGTTCAAAGGCCAGCCTGCCCAAGCCCCTTTTAAAGATAGCAAACACTAAGACTCGTTGCCCATCAACAGTTAGCACTTGGTCTTTCAGGGAAGGCATGTGGATCACCTGGCCACAGTCTTCCACAATAGGGTGAGATGCACTCTATTTCTATTTAAGCTATCATGATTGTTTTTAAAATGGCAATTATCTGAATAATTTGCACAAACAAACACTAGGCAAGCATGCATTGTCTTCTGTGTTCTTTCCCTCAAATGCCTTCTTTCAGGGCTATTTTCCCTCTTCTTCGGAGATTCATGAGCTGCCACTGTATTCAGATTGCAACTTGATGAAATGGTCAAACCCTCAAAACAACATTCAGTACATAAATCATGGATAGGGCAGAGTGTGTGTGTGTGTGCGTGTAATAAAATTGTCACAGCGGATAGCACCACACATTTATGCTTAATAAAGGCAATCTAGAATAAGTTCATCTTAAAAGACCATCAAAGGGAAGGGCATGTGCAACAAGAGTGCCCCAGAACTATAGGGCAGAAAGCTCAGGGCAGGAGTCCCACATGTCTGGATTCACAGGTACCCCAGTTACAATTTTGTCAGTTCCATCCCCAGTGGATTGACCAGCAGTAGCCCACCAAAGAGGCATTTAGGAGCAAGGATGCCATGAGTACACTGCGGTCAACTCCGCCATTTTACCCCCAGACAGATACACATCAAATGGAGTGAAAGAGGTGTAGATGTTGTAAAATCCGTTCTGTCCACAGATTTTCAGGTGGCTTCTGTTCTAATATCTGCTCATGGACAGAAGCAGATTCTGTGCAAATCTGTTCATAAGCCAATTTTAAATTCCCCGAACTGTGCAAATCCAGCCCAACATATGCAAATCTCCCAAAATAGATATGTTCATATGTTAGCCTATAGGGGGAAATAAGCATTTTTTTTCAGGTGGGGGATGTATTTTCCCTCTGACTAAATTTGTGTAAAAACCAGTACAATTTAAAATAGTCTGCAAGTCCAGGTGTGCCTCAGAATCTGCAGAGCAAATTCTTAGAAATTCTAATTCATTTGAATCCACTGTGAATGTCTCTGGAGCTTGTGATTGGAGGTTTTGTTCTGTGCATACAGAGTCAGTACAGTGGCTTCCAGGGACCAAGAGGAGGAGGAAAAAGGAGAAAGACTTCCCTTAAAAGTGCACATGCTAATTTATATGTATACGTGTAAATCCAGAAATAATTGCTATAATTTAGGAGGACATGCAGAGATGAAGACTGAGGTCCACCATCATGTGTGGGCATTGCTCAGCCTGCTGTTCCAACTGGTAATGACTGGGCCTCCAGGCCCCTGCTCCCCTTTCTCGTGGCTCTTTACCTTTAAGCCTGACTTGGACTGGCCAGCCCTTCAAACAGAGGATGCCTTCAAACAGAGGAGTGGCCTCTGTACAGACAGACACCCGGACACACTCAGAATCAGTGATCTGATGGGCATTAAAAGCTGCAAGCATAGCCCAGATAATTAGTAAGCTACAGAGGGATGCAGGGAGCACATGGACAAGAGACCCCCTCCCCAAATCTGGAGTTGATCCTGCCCACAGAACCCCCTCGAGAACCTAGTGAACTAGTGCAGGGATTCTGCACCAATCGCCAAAGGATGAAAGCTTGCTTAGAGCCAATACTTTCTCATGCATGGGAAACATGCAAGCCTGCTGCACGTGATGATGGTACGATCTACGGTTCTGAAATCAACCCCCATCTCTTTGCCTGGTACAATGGAATCTCCCTCGATTAAAGTTTTCAGTCCAGACCCTATTCATTTTAATCACTGCAGCTGCAGGACAAAAAGCAATATTGTGCTGCACCCTGTTCATAAAGGAGTGTGTGCTTCACACTTTAAGAGATTATTATTATTATTATTTCACTTTATGAGTTGCCCTATGGCTGAAGTTCTCCAGGCAGTATACAAAATAAAAATAAAAGTGCTACAATAAAAGTAGTGCTAAAATATATAAGGAAAGAATGTAAAAGCCGAACAGCAATACTTTAATTTTTGAAGTATTTTTAAAGGAACCAGCTAAAACACAAGCAAGGATGATTTTAAAACCATTAAAAAGAAAAGATGCAATTTAAAGAATAAATTTCTTGGAGAATAAAAGGGTATTTTCTGGGTGCCAAAATATCAACAAAATAAATGAGACATGCCAAGATTATCCTTCTCGCTCTCAGTAGTGACTATAGCCCCCCAAAACTCATTATAAGATCACATGAAAGTTGCCTTAGAAGGGATCAGAGTAAGGGTCCTTCCAGACTACCTAGTCCAAAGCCAGTAATTCCCCAAGGCCCTCCTCACTGGAGATGCTGGGGGGATTCAGCCTGGGGGATTTCCTACCTGCCAAGCCTGTGCTCTACAAAGAGTGATAGCCACTTACCTCATCACCTTGGGGCATCTCGGGCCACGTAGTTCATCCTATGCAGGCGCCAGGTAAGCATGGCTGTAAACATTGCCAGTGACTGTGGACATACCTGGGAATGAATGGAAATGAATGCATAGGGTTGTAATAAGTCAGCCCACTGCTCCATCTAGCCCAGCGCTGTCAACTCGACTGGCAGCAAGGATCGCAGCTGGGACCTTCAGCATGCAAACCGCATTCTAGCACTGGACTGCAGCCTCTCCCTCTTCACTGAAGAAGGAAGAAGAAGGAAGCTAGACTTCATCTCACCACAGCAGGTAAAATAGGGCTCATATATATCTGTTCCTGCTCTCTTTGATTCAATTCACTAGATTGCACCTTTGCAGGTAATAGGAGCATGGCACTCCACTCTTGTGTTTGTAAGAGCACTGCCTAATGGCTCTCTCTCCCTTAAATCTGTTTCCATTAGGAAACTCCCAGTGACCTTTCAAGTGGCTTCAAATCAATGGCATGCCGCACCAGTGTGATTCTGTGCGTATTAGCAAAAGTGTGTCATGCAGCAAAACAGAGTTATATAACTTTTTTGGTTTTTTAGGCAGAGCAAGGGGTGTTGCAGAGAGAGGGCTGGCTGGCTGGCTTGCTGCATTCAAAATGGCAAAATCACCATCATGTTTTGGTAGCACATGGCATGAAGAGTTTTATTCCACTTTGTGCATACTTTTTAAAACATGAGCAATTGACCCAGCTATGAAAAGGGACAACAGGAAATGATCTCCTCCTCCTCCTCCTCATTACGGGTTTCTGTTCCTAAAAAATTATTTGACTGTGTAAGCTCACTGGAGAGAATTAGGACTAGCTGTCAATGGAATACATTTCTGGAACAAGTTGACTGTCCCAAGGAAGGCATAAGCACAATTTGGTCTCCATCAAATTAGAGCCTTATGGCTAATGGGGTGGGACAAAAATCGAATAATAAATAATACATGAATAAATCCATTCTATGCTCGGCATTCTCCCTTCCCCACCCCCTTTCCACCTGCCTGCCTGCCTGCTTTTCTTCCATTATGTCTCATCATGGAGGCTACTGCCATTGAATTTGCACATCCATGCAATATATAGTAAGTGGAAATATGCAGGGACTATTAAGTGATCTGTCATAAATCTTCTTTCATTCACTGTTTTCTTGATGTACTCATTACATTGCAGTTTGTCTGTCTGTCTGTCTGTCTGTCTGTCTGTCTGTCTGTCTGTCTGTTTGGGGGTTTTGAGTGGCTGCACTGAAACTTTCTAATGTGGAGTAATGTAAAAGTTTTATGTCACAAGCCAGGTTTCCCCTCTTCATATTTCCAAAACACAGACCATTCTTTGGCAAAAGCTCATTATTGTCCAATGCACTTCCAGTAAACACAACCAACTAACCATGAGTCTCTAAGTTTGCATGAAGCAGTTCTATGAACCTAGTCTAGCAACTACTCCCAAGCATTCTCCTTTGGAGTATCCCAGGGCCCCTTCCTCTGGGATGTCCCTTTTGGAGATAAGCAAGCCTCTTGTCTGCCAGCCCCCCTCTAGTTGGCCAGCCCCTCTCCTAGCATTGCATCATGGGGTCAAGTTTCATGCTGGATGCAGCTCTTCTCCCACACCCCCTCCCCACAGTTGTAAATCCTGAGCATTCTTGACATTCACCTGGGGAGAGGGCCTTTGAGAGAAGCCACTTATCCCATCTCAGAGCCTGAGCATTCAGATCCCCAGGGCCCTTTCTCATCTAAGTCTGTCTCAGCCTGACCTTGGAATGTATGCCAAGAATCACTGCCCCTTGATCTATGAGATCTGCGTCTCAAGCATGGCAACCTGAATGTGTGAACCTGCCCTTTCAGGCATACGAGATGCATGAAGCCTATGGGGAAAATCCAAATTTCCAAATCCATTTCCATTGGAAATCCAATGCATTGCAAGGGTCTGTTGCTCATACCTGATGGGTCCATTGGCAGGGCCTTTTGCAGGGCATCTGCAAACAACTTTAAAGCCCAAGCAAGTCCATTCAAGCACAGGTGTTCCACCCAATAATGCCACTCGGTTCTATTGTGCAGGCTTTTTTATTCATGATTGTGATTTACCATCTGTTCTGTAGCCTGTCTACATAAACATTTACTCTGGGGGAGAGAGGGCCATGCAGTCATCCCACCAATCAACAGAACAGATTGGGGGGTGTCACCTGGGGATGGGAAGCTTGAATTTCCTCCCCACATTCTCTCCCTGCTCATGTTGCTCAGATGATCAAATGGAAACAACGGAGCAGCTGAGCGGGGAAAGGAGAATTAGGAAGCAGGGCCTGGGAGAAGAGGCTGGTAGGCCTCATGGAAGATTCCAGAAGTCCACTGGCTCCCTATCCTGGATTTATGCATTCCTAAACATATTAATAGAAAGGAATTTCCACTGAACGCAATCTGATTTATCTGTAAGCATGCTTAGGATTAATAAGGCTGTGTAAACAGCTTCTTATTTGGGTGAACTGGGCACTTAAAATTATCATTTTAGGTGGCTCGCAAGGTTACAATGTGTTGCAGAAGTAAAGATGATTAAAGAAACTAGTTTGGTTCTCCAAAGGGTTAAAAATACTGGAAGGATACTATACTTCTATACTTTGAGGACAGAAATATTGTGAAAACAACCAATGCTCATAGGCGTGGCTGTAAAACGCAGCAGCATTTCCTGGATGAATGTACTGCAGGCTTTCTGGCAACACAAAGATGTCAGAACGTCTGACTGTCCCACTCTAATGGGAGAGTGATTTTTGCTCAGAATTTTGTCAGCAACCCTACTAATGACAAGAGCAGTCCAATGCAGGTCAGATGTACCTTACAAATCAGCAAACCAGCTGCAGGCACAGCCACAGTTCCTGAGCAACGGATTTGCCCAGCCTAGACCCATCCTGAGGTGGCTTGACCGCCTTTGCAAACAAGCTTTCCTTTGCTGCCAACTGCATGTCATGCATACCCAAACTGCACCTGCAGTAACCTGATGCTGCGTACCACCATCTAGAACCCACCACTTTCACGTGGGGAACAATCGAACAGGAGCTTGCCGGGAAGGAGGTCCCACTCTCTGTGTGTTTGGAATCGCAAAGACTTTTCTGCAAGAACCGCCACATTTGGCAGCTGCCTGCAGTTCATGTTGGGGCAGAGGGCAATGTCGCTGTTTTGCCTTTTGTGTGCTGCATGGGCCAGCTCTGGATGCACAAAGCCCTCCTCCCCTGCCTTGCAGCTTCTGTGACTATCTCCTTTCCAATCTGGGCACTAGCACAGTTCCTTCAATGCCATGAGCTTTTTTGGAAAAAGCAAATCGTTCTCCCACTTCCTCACCCACCCTTGCAAAGCTTCTTATACTAAATCTATACAGACACAATTAGCATTATTCATATTCCATATGCTCGGATCACTGGTTATGAATATTAAACTGTTTTTAGCTCCTGGGCATTTTTCGATAGCAGGGTTGCACAGAAATGTGCTGGAACAGCAAATGCCTGAAAGCAACCAAAGGCAGCTGAAGAACCTGCCCCCACTTTCTCTTAAAGGGAGATGCTCATCCTTAGTGCAGTCAAGCTTCAAACGGCATCTGGACCTGGGAACCAGGCAGCCCTGGAACTCCAGCACAATGCCCACGCACAGCAATGTGCCTATGGACAGCAATCTCGGTGCCCCAAGATGGCCTGCCCTGCCTGGTTTTTACCTTTTGCTTCTTCTTTTTTAATTGACGGAGACAGCGACATGCTACAAAGTGTTGCTGTCCAACATCACCGGCTTGTTTAGGCTCAAAAAGGTGTTTTTCCATTTTGGAGCCTAGAACCACCTCTGCCTTATAATTAGGTACTTGGGAAAGTTACTTTTCTTTTAGTCTCACCAGTTTGTCTTCTGGGAAAAGGGTGCTCTGGGACTGGCCTTGCCCACCATGGCTTCCTTTTATGAATTTGAAAGACCCCGTTCAACCGTGGCCGCCCTTTTGTGCAATTGCCTAAACCTCTCTCAAAAGTCAGAGCCATGGGCCAGACCCTTCTCTCTTGACCCTCTGTTTCAGGGCTGCCTCAGTTACAGTTTTAAGGGACGTGATTCTTACTCGAGCAACCTGCCGTTCTTAGCAAGTACTGTCCTATCCCTGATTGCTGATTTGTGAGCGGTTTCATACAACAGTCCTATGACCAAGGCTAGTTTTCACATGGTAAACATGGTTTTCCTCATGGCGGAAGATCGGAGAACTGTGATCAATTAAGGCAGCTTATGAACTCAGGGAATGAAGTTTCAGAACCAACATCATTGGCCAAAGCTCACAAAAATCTAGTTACCAAGCACCCTCACACTATGTTGCCAACAGAAATCAAGTGGGAGGGGAAAGCCAGGTAGTTCTTTGATATGCTGGAAGCATCCATTCGGGGCCGGGGGAGCCATGTCTTCACTTAAGTGTGATCCCAAAAGCCTCTGATTAAATGCTGAATTATGGGGCTGGGAACATGCCCCAATTGCCAGCTGACACCCTGAAGCAGATGCAATTCCAAGAAGAACAGAATTTCAGATGTGTGGGTGGAGACAGAAGGAGAATGGACTGCTAAAATATCATTAGATGAGATGCCTTTTTCTAAACAGAGCTCTGGAATTGTCAAATTAACTGGCCCTGATCCAGGGTTAGGAGCTGGCAGTTCTGTGAAGGATCAAATGAGGGCTAAAACATTTCCCCTTTCATGCGCAAGGAGTCCCAGGTTCAACCTGGAACCATCGCATGACTTTTAGGGCAAAAGTCCATAACCACAGCCTTGGGAGCCCCATCCATCCTTCCTGGGCTTCCAGTCCAACCCCTTTCCCTCAGCATCACATCATTTCGTGGTTCCCTGTCTTTTGTGCACCTTTGTCCCCATTCTGAGAGGCTAGGAGACTGCTCCTAATGCTTAGTTATTGGCAGCAAGGGATTTAAACTGAAACATGCTGGTATTTGGGGGGGGGGGTTGGCCCAATATCATTTTCATTTTGCTCCACACTGTTGTCTTCCCATCCTTCATCCCCGAATTCATCAGCCAAAAGCTTTTGCAAAATCGAATTCTCCTCCCAGGCTCAAGGAGGGTCAGTTCCACAAACATACCAGCTTTGGGGCCCATTTTGAATATCTGCAGGCCCCTCCCACCCACTCCACCTTGGAACTGTAATTATGCAAGCATCATGACTTCAAGCTCATCATCAAGTAAGCACCTGTTTTCCCCTCCCCGCCTGGCCCCAGCGTTTTGCAACCTCTTTCCTGCTGGGCAGACCTTGACATCTCAAATGCCTGCACATTTTTCCAGGGGAAGAAAGCAGTCCTATGCCTCTAAAGTTCCTGATTCATTTCAACTTCTGTTCAGAGCTTTATAGGAGCTAACCATTGTCCTGAAGCGCACTCCACTCCCAAATTTTCTTCACAACTATGGAGCACCATGGATAGAGCTCAAAATGAAAACTGCAATGGAGAAGGACCCCCACTGGCATAGGATCCACCAGCTTCCCCTAGTTTTGGGTGACTTTTGGGCTGGCTTAATACAGGTGTTACATTATTACAGGTAACCCAGCTATATATGCATTTTGCTTAACTTGCTACTGGTGGTCTTTCAAAGGAAAGTGGTCTTTGTGAGGTCCTCAACTATGTGAATCTAGTTCTGCAGTTCTCAGCACTTGGATTTTCCCCAATATCTGCTAGGAGGGCATCCCTAAAAATTACTGAATATTGCTCATTAATACTTCTCACATACTTGTTTACATGATGAGCTGAGACAGAATTCTACCTATTGCTGGTACTCACCACTGTCTCTCAGTGGTGTAACCCTCTACTCTGCTGCTGGATGTGTTATGACCTAAAAGTAAGCCATGAGGAACTGAGAGGTATCACGTAAATTCACAGGACGCTGCCTTTCCCCCTTGGACTATTCTGTCTGATTTTAAGGAGAAGACCAGGTGGTACAATGTACCTCCTTTATCTGTGTTTTGTCATGAACTATATTTTCTGCAGGAGCATATCAACTAACAAGGCAATTAGTTACACTTGGGAAGGCTCAAATAATCCATTCCTTGGAAGCTCGTTCTGTTTGACAACTTCTGGCCTACACCGAGAAGACAGGTGGTATTTAACTGAAGAATTGTGAATGTCAATTTTCTTACAATTTAGCAGCATGAAGTTAAGATTGCAAAAAATGCAAGGGGTAGAAGGTGGAATGCCAATGCAATGTAATACAGTTTACTGCTGTCTGGTTTGCCATTGGAGGGAACACCTGATAACTTAAAGGAAAGGATGGACAATTACAAGGAAGAAAGCTGAAGGAGAAGAAATTCAGCAAGCTCTCGAGACAGCTTTTCACTGCACAGTCCTGTCTGTGTCTACACAGAAGCAAGTCTCAGTTATTTCACTGGGGCTTACTTCCAGTTAAGTGGGTACAGGACTGCTCTCTTACTCTGAATAACCACTGCAAGGCACTATATTCCTAATGTACGCCACTCATATGGCAGAAACAGAGGCAAGAAGAATGCATGTAAGCACCGCTGATTCATATTACTTCCTCTGTGTCTCAGCTGCAGAGACATCTATCGGGTTTCAGAGCTTGACGGAGCAAGCTCTCAGCCTGGAGCTCTCCAAGGTCCTGCCAACCCCGCGTGATTCTCCTGACTAAGCACAGCGGGGCATCCAAGCTGCCCCAAAGGCTCTCAGTCGCTGGCAGGACACAGGCCCCAGTGCCTCCAACCCGTCTTCCTCACTTGCAGTGTCTTCCTCGCAACGTCTGGAATTACTTTACCATGTCTTTGCAAGAAACTTCAGTGCTTCGCTCTCGCTCGCTCGCTCTCAGCACTTCTTTGGTATAACTTTTCCTGGGCCTGACAGGCTCACCTCACCTGACTCCTCTTTGAGTCTGCTTTTGCCGTTCATTGTCAGTCAGGAGAAACAGGTGAACCAGTTTGGCAGGGGGCAAAGATCTGAGTTGGAGGATCAGAGACCATCTCAGAGAGAACATCCCTTCATCAAAATTTGAATTCCTTGTGTATCCAAAAAGCAGGCCAGATTTAGAGATCTTACCTTTGTATCTGCCTTTGTAGTCAATGTAGATTCCAATCCCTTCAATGAATTCATACCTGACACTTTCTGGAATTTTTGGACTACAGCATTCAGCAGCTCTAGTAGGCACGGATCATGGAAGCTGAAGTCTAAAACATCTGGAGGATACCAGGATGCCTACCCTTTATTTGGACTCAAGGCATTTGGATGGGGCAGAAGACTGTCACTGCCTTCCCTCTCTTAATCTGAATTATCAAGACCAGGAGAAGACTGAAGAAAAATTAGGATGTATTGGTAGAGTGCTGGGTGATCTCCAGAGAATTAGCAAGGCTTCCTGACTTTTGATTGTCTAAACTGACAAGAAATTTGGAGTAGGTGATCTTGGTGGAAAACTGCTGTGGATTCCTGGGTGAAACTTGGGGTTGGCGTTCAATTCTGCTGCTGTAAACACATTCCTGGGCTGAGCACTTGCTTGGTAGACCCTGATCAGTGTGCATCTGTCTCCCAGGTCATTAGTTTACACCTGGCTCCCCCAGGTTGTAGTTTTAAAAGAGGGGTGTGAAGCAGTCCCTGCTGTGACTTTAAATTCTGCACATCCCAGGACAAGGTCCATGCCCATTGCCACATGCGGAGCGTAGGAGGAGAAGAAAGTAGGGTGGAAAGCTGGCCACTCTGGGCAAGACCTCCAGCGATCAGTACAGCACCTGGCGTCTTGTTGGTGCGAGCAGTAACAGCAGGGGGCATTGTAGATCGATGCTACTCTATTTCTAATCCTGGGACACATAACCGTTAGCGTTGCTGCCACGCAGACCTCTCAGTGCGACCTCTTCTTGGCCATCAAAAATCAGAACAAGACTGCCCAGCGCCCCGGCCCTCATTGCAGCATGCCTGTCTTCTCAAGGCTGAGACAACAGAATAACATCGGGTGGGCAAGCGGCACAAGATGCTGCAGGACGGGGAGTGACTAGAGACTAAGCATCCCTTAACAAGTGCTTGTAAAAAGCATGTGGCACTCTGAATCAAAGCAGTCCCACAGTACAGCCTGCTTCAAGGTCGGAGCACTTTGACATTGCCCAAGCCCGGCTGGGTTCCTGCCAGCAAGCAGAAAGGAAGGAGGAGCAGCTGTCACTGCTTACTCATTTTCCCTCTATTTTCCTCCCATTGTGAGCAATGGAAAGGAAAGCATTTTGACCAGCTCCAGGGGGCTGGAATGCTTGCAATGTGCTTGGGGGCTGTGGAGAGCTTTGGCTCCTCCAGACTTGGGATCCCATTCCCTCTCTTTACGAATGGGGAAGGATGAGATCCTTCTACAGAGACAGGAAGGGGGGATCCAGTGTGAGATTTCCTCCCCTGAGACTGGACTTTTATCTTCAGCACCAAAGAGGGACACTTGATCTTCCCTATGGCGGCTGGGACACCATCCCAGGAACAGTGGGACAACACCTTCACAGATGCCAGTGTGACGTTTAAGATCCCTGCCCTGCAATCTTCTGAAGTGGTGACGAAGTAAGAGAAAGGAAATTCCATTTCCTTTTCAGTCCTGTCTGACCTTGGAGTGAGATCATCCCTTTAAAGAGGGTGGGAGGAATGTTCTCTGGGGCTAGTTCGATATAAAAGGGGAGAAAATGTGAAGAAAATTATTTCCCTTCCTTTCACAGAAAGCTTGGATACCTGCCTGTTCCTTGGCAGATTGTTCTCATAACTCCCACACACAGCGCTACCGAAGGATGCAAGAGGGGAGCATTGACTGAGTGCAGGGAGCCCTGCCATGTCGTGGAAGTGCCAGGGCTACTATGCAACAGCGATCTCGCCCAGCCTGTAATTAATATGTAATCTGCAGTGCCTAATTAAGTAGTTCTCACTTTGTCTGCTTTTTCTGCTCTGATAAAATGGCAGCTGAAGCTTGTGTGCTTTGCTTTGTTGGAGTGTAGCAAAGGAGCTGTTTCTCCCTGCTAGGAGCGGCACTTGCTCAGCCAAGACCCCTCTGGGAGCATCTCCTGGTCTCTCCACAGCAAGTGAATGCAATCCTGCTGGCTCGGAAAGGGGCTTCAGATGTGTCCTGCAGCTCCACACTAAATGCCCAAATAGGAATTCAAGAAGATCCTTGCTGGGTCAGAGCAATCCATCTCATCCAACATCCTCCTTCCCACAGTGGTCAACCTTAGGAAGGCCCTAAGAGGGCCTTTCCCACTGGCTGTTTTATGTAATCAATTAGTTGCTTATACCCATATCCCAACTTTTCTTCAAGGAGCCCAAGGCAGCAGGCAAGCTCTTCCTCCTCCCTGTTTTATCCTCATATCCAGAGAGTTAGGGACTGGCCCAGTCACTGAGAGAGCTTCATGGCCAAGTGGGAGCTGGAGCCCAGATCTCCCAAGCCCCAGTTCAGCACTGTAACCACCACTCCATGCAGGTTCTCCCATTGACTGTTGCTTCCTAGCAACTGGCATTCAGTATTGATGTTGAATCTGGAGGTTCCATGGAGCCATCCTGCATAACAAATTTGTCCATGAATTTCCTAAACTCCTTTCTTGAAGTCATAGAATCATAGAATAGTAGAGTTAGAAGGGGCCATGAAGGCCATTGGGTCCAACCCCTGCTCTTGCAGGGCACCAAGTTACACCATCCCACTCAGATGGCTGCTCAGTTTCACCTTGAATGTTTCTAGTGTGGGAGAGCTCACCACCTGTCTAGGCAGCTGGCTCCACTGTCGTACTGCTCTGAGAGTGAGGAAGCTATTCCTGATGTCCAGCCTGAATCTGGGTTGTTGCAGCTTGAAATGATTATTCCGTGTCCTACACTCTGGCATCAGCAAGAAGAGATCTTGACCTTCCTCTTTGTGACAGCCTTTGAGGTACTTCTAGAGGGATATCATGTCCCCCTCAGTCTTCTCTTCTCAAGGCTGAACATGCCCAGTTCTCTCAGTCTCTCCTCATAGGGCAGTGTTTCCAAGTCAGTCAAGTCAATGGCCTCCCCACATCATGTGGCAGCAAATTCCATAAACTACAGATGCAATCCTCTGCACGTTTAGACAGACGAAAAAGTCCAACAACTCCCAGCATTTGTCTAAACATGTATAGAATCGTGCCCTACATATGCATTTTGTGGAAAACTACTCTCTGAGGACTGAACAGCGCAGATCAGTATGCGTAAGTGGCAGGGTTTCTGAGTCTGCAGAGGGTTCCACAACTGATTTTGAAGCAGAAGCACTGTCACCGAGACATTCATTAACTCATCCCACATATGGGAGTAACCCCAGCTCACTTTCTGTTGTGTGGTTCAATAAGTCTACAGCCACGTGCTTCCAGGGCATTATCAAAATCTTCCTAATCAAAAAATGTCTCTGAATTTCAGCCTCCTGTCTTTTACAGTTATCTTTCTAAAAATCAAATCATTCCTAGGATAACAAAAGGTCCCAAATTTTGTATAAGAATACTTTTGTGGGGTACTTTTATACTTTTACTTCAAACAAAAGCACAAAGAAGGTTAAGTTCAGGTTGTCTTAGTTTTTGTCATAGCCCAAGAGTCTGAGTTAAAACCTGCAGGAAATAGAATTAAATTCTGTTGTGGGCAAGTTTTTAATGCTGATTTACATAGACCAAACTGTTGTTCTGCAGAGTAAAGGACAATAGGCCAAATGTTGTTATGCAGATTTTATTGTCATGCATAGCTGCAGAAAAGATTAAATCTTAAATTATCTGTACTTAGCTATACCAGCTCAAGTCATTCTTATGTTGATTCAAACCTCCTGAGGGGGGGAACATTCAGCCAAACAAAGCTTTCATATCCAGCATTTGCCTCCCCTGAAGTGCTTTTTTCTGGGGTCAAAAATCACCCCTTTTGTCACAACTGCTAGGTCGGAGTAAAATCCGACAACTTAGAAACTATAGTGGTATGTAGCAAAGTCCAAGAAGATCCTCAATTGAGTGAAGGCAGCTGTAGCTAAATAGCTCCTTCTGTCCCACCTGAGCACCTGAAATTATGGGGCATTACACAGGGCAGAGGCAAAAAACTGGAGCTGGACGCCTGCTAATCTGCTTACTCTCATAGGCGGGCACACAAGCGGGGCCTCTGCAGCCAAGCTCAAAACGCAGGCAGGCAGGCATGTTCTGATGTTATCCCACTGTACCTTCTCCTGTCCTTATGAGAAACAGTCACTGATTGGGGTGGGGGGAGGGGAGGGAAATGCAAGGGTGATGTCTTATGCTACCAGGTAAGTGTCCCTGCACAGGCAGGTTCTCTCTTCACATACACAACACGATATGGCTAAAGGATTATAAATACAACCTCTTACTAAGCATTGCCTCTGTTCTCACTTTAATATCTGCAATGCTACTTTCTTGAGGAGATATATATGTTGGAAATGTTATTACACCAGTTATTTTAATTAGAAGACCCTACAGGATCCCAGGAAACACACAGGATCCCAGGGATCCCACACAAACATGAGATCCCTGCTGACTCAGACCAAAGGACCATTTGGCTCAGTATTCTGTTCACACAGTGGCCAGTGGGAAACCTGCAAGCAGAAAATGAGTGCAGGAGCACTCACCCACGCATGTTCCCTGACAACTGGTATGCACAGGCACACATCATTTCTGCTCTTTCTTTCAAGATAATACGGCAAAAATTAACCTTAAGAAAATACTCCTGGCAACTCTGATCATTGTCATGGCACCAAATCTCATTTAAAAATGAAAGAGGCTTTTCAACATCGGCCCAGCACTGCTGATGGACTTAAGCATCCAGACAGCAAAAAGCTCAAGGCAGAATTCACAGTGGGTCAGTGCTGCTTAATGACTTGGCACCGCAAGGGAAACTGCAATTCCTGCAGGGCAAATAGGCGATTCCTGCAACAAACATGCCCATAGAAACTTGATATTATCTGCTGTACTTATTAGCAAAGTGGGGGGGGGGGGGGGGTTGTGTGTATCTTTAAGGCATTGAACCTGTTGCCACTGAATCAGTTGCCATGGTTTTGAATACTTTTCACCCAGTTTAACTGCTATCTAAGGAAATAAAACTGCTACATTAGATTATCCACTCTCCCAAAGAAAAGCTGCAGTGCTAAAACCCCTTTAGTTCCTAGGCCTGGCCAATTACATTCAGGACAGGACTTGTATTACTTTGATGGTAATGTGCAAGAATTTCAACGAGCAAAGCTTCTTTGATATAGATCTACATGTCGTGTTGGAAGATGTCTTGCTCGCCCCAATTCTCAGCATCTTATATTGAATATGACAATCTCAGGTCTTCTATTAGAGGTTTGGACTTTTTCAAAATGAATCGTGCTTTGCTATCCCTTTCCCTCTGAAACATAATTGACCACGTAACTATCCTTGTACAGGTATCTTGACCAGCGGGGTTGTCTCTACCTCCATGCCAGTCAATGTTGTGAGAGAAAGTTCTGTGGCACTGGTGTAACTGGACACTGGAAGAACTGGAATTTTAATCCCTTTAATGACAGACACGTGACTGCCTGAACCCAGTGCAGTCCTTCAAAAGATCTGAGCATAATTAATGCATAAGAATCATTATTCCAATTATATTATGCAGTTATGTGAAATCAGAATCCAATTCTCTCCTAGTTCTAAGGAATAGCCGTCCTGAGACGTTGTTAAAGATGGGGTGAAAACACTGCAAATACCACAAATAAATAAATAAATAGATAGATAGATAGATAGATAGATAGATAGATAGATAGATAGATAGATAGCCTAGATTTGGGAGCAGGATGAAGAAGGAGAAGATTGCCCAAGGAACCAAACTAATATGAAAGAAACCCCATGCTGCCCGATCACCAATGGACAGAGTCTGCCTTTCCAAGGGCACCAGCAGTTCAACAGCAAAGCCAAGACTTCTCAGGACTCAAGTGGATATTATGTGAGGATACTAATCCCATTCCTCCGAGGAGCCTTTTAAAAAAGGAAACACTGCTTTGAGAGGAGCAACCAAGATTGGACAAGAGGGTGTGGTGCGGTGGAGTGGGGTGTGGATTATATAAACCTTTTCTGGAGCTCCGTGGTGTGCAGAGATACACAAGACGAGCCTAATTGTCATGTATCCATGATTTCTAGCAAGGAAGCATCCTGCAGCAAGATCTCCCCACTGCTTACAAGTAAAGAGGGCCCAAAGTAATGTCTTATACTGCAGCTGTTTTATTCCATCTTTCTCTGTTTGAAAGGGAGAAATGTTAGTTATGCACACCCAATGGTGCAGAAAAGCCAGAACTCACAGAGTTGAAGCACCAGGGCTTTTTTCTTAGTGAAGATTATGGCAATATCAGTCACCTCACCCCTTGCAGAATCCCCTGTTCTGCTGTACTTAGCTGCAACCCCCCAAAGAAATTGATCTTCCTGGCAATCATATGTTGTCGTGAGCTTTCCCTGTTGTTGTGCCAAGCATTTTGAGATGGCACCGTCTCAGACAGAATCAGGACCCATCCAGGCTTTACAAAATATCTGCTCCTGGTGGAAGTGAACTGGTTGGGTGAACCGGGCCGGCACAGCTGCCCACAGTTCTGGACTCACCTTGGGGACACAACCAGGGGAGCAGTCATGACCAGCACCTGCACTTCAGAAGATAGGCTCCTAAGTGTTTGGCCAACAGAGTAGCGCTGAGCAGATGAGGAATGTCATTTAGGGGGCCCTGCGTGCCAGGATTCCGAAGAGAGCAGCAGCCGTGGCGGTGAAAATGAATACGCTGTTGCCAGCTGGAAACAGAAAGGTGGCTACGAACTTGGATGTCACCGTGCCTCTCCAAATCCTCCTCCACATCTTCAGCTATTTTCCTATCATGCCAGGCTACTTAGTCAAGCTGAGAATCGTCTAATTTGGAGTACACAATTTGTTCCTAATGTGCATTTTAACAGCCAGATTTCGTTTTCAGGTGTGTAATTAATTTCTTAACATGATTACTCTCCTAGGAAACTGTGAACAAACAACTTCTGCATTTCAAGCTTGGGGGAAAATACTATCGACACAGGCAAAATTGAGGCAATAAACAAATCCTCAAAGCCTTTTGTGGGGGAAGGACAATCTAGCGTGGGATTACTCTGACTTTCCACGCTGTAGCAAAAAGAAGCAAAATAAAACCCATAGTTGGACTGGGTTTAAAAACATGTGTACAAATGAGTGCATGGCAAATAGGGTGGCCAGCTGCAAAAGCAGACAGGGTACAGCTGCTAAGAGGTGTGGGATGTCGTGCGTAGTTCCTCCCTGAAACTGGAGAGACCTTGATTCGGGTGGCTTCTCAGCCATAAAGCCTGGCAGGTGACGTTAGGCTAGTCATCGCTATTCAGTCAAGCCCCCCTCTCAGTGTTTCAGCAAAGGCAAGCTGAGCATCACCACAGGTACCTCGTGCACGGAGGACGGATCGGCTAGAAGTGGGATCTGGAGCGCCCTGCTGGAATTCACCCTCCCAGTGGGAGGCTGGCACAACTGCCTCTTCAGCGGATGCCTCCCCCAGAAGGACTGGGGATTTTTCTTCCACTTTCATTGTCAGAGGCACCTTGCAAAACTTGTACTCTGCAGCACGTCCGAGGGCTAGTGCTCAGGGAGGCTGGGGGCTCTAATTGCAGAAGGGTCGTGCATGCACTCTGGGCTTCCATATGAACTTCAGCAACTCTTCGCATATGCACAGCAATGAGACAGCTTCAACACGATGGAACGGCCCTTCAAATTTTGGACCAAAACCTGGCGCGCCTATACCACCCTCCTGATATTGGAGCTACTGCTGGTAAAAGCCCACTTATCAAGTGGGCTTGGGAAGCATCCATGGAAAGCCAGACAATTTCCTTCCCTGTCCCTTGAGGATGACCAAGGAAGCCAGCCATGTACAGTCTTGACCAGTTCAGCTCCGTTCCCTATCAGCTGTCGAGCCAGTGGGAGATCAATGCAGGGTGAAGCACTCTCCAGCTACTCCACAAGCAACACAGGTGCTAACACAGTCACCCTGACCAGATCTGTACTGAGTTACTAAGAAGCAACACACATCCCTGAAGCCATGTCAAAATAAATAGTTTCACTCCCAGCTTAACCGGTACTTCACTTACTAAACGAGTCCACAAGGCACAATTATGATCTAGCCCTCTCCCCCAAAGATGGTCTCCTGCTAACTACTATCCATAGCAGTGTGGATTCAGACTGTCCAAAGGACTTTAGGGAATCAGTTCTCGTTTGTTTCCTCAGATGTATGGACAGTGCTGCGGCTCCCCCAAGCCAGCCCCACAGTGTGTGGTCAGATTCCAGCCCATCTGCCCATGGCACTTGTTCAACAGTTTATAGCACAGGTTGCTTTCAAGAAAAGCAAATGATGAGACACCAATAAACAGCAGCAGTTCCCCCAGAAGGACCGCAGCAAGCCATATTCTCTGCTGGAACCCAATGAAATGTTAAAGATGAATTATGTGAACACTGCTTGGAATGCCTTTGCCAGAAAGATGGCTCAGGCATTTCGCAGCTAAATAAATATGGATGCAAATAAAGCCCCTGAGATGGCAGCCAGGTGCAGTAGCGTTGTTCAAAGTACTTGACACAGCAGAGCCATGTGTGTGGTCTCTTATTTTACGCACATCATAAAGAATGACAGGCTCCTAAAATCTTAGCCATATCCTAAATCACAGAATCAGCCACATAAATCCATGAATCTCAATCCAGATGATGTCTGCAATTCTAAACACAGTTATTAGAAAGCAAGCTCCATTGAGCCTCATGGAGCTTCTGACAAGTAAATATAAGATAGTGTCCTATATCCCATTGAAAATGATAGAACACCTGAGCCACAGCTAATGTAAATCACATTGCTTTCACTGGAAGTAGTTACAACTATCACAGGATTGGTGCCAATCCCAATTTTTAACCAGTCTTTCTTTCTCCAAATTCAATGCAAATCTATGACTAGCATTATTCTTTTCTTCTTTTCCAGCAGCTTTACTGCTCACATGTTGAAAGGGGAGAGCAATAGCAAAGTAAGAATCTGATACTGTTTCCTGTTGTTTGACTTTTGACACTGGCCTTTTCCCAACCACTTAAAGAAAATGGGTGCAAATCTTAAGCCATTTAGTAATCTCTTGCATTCTCTAAAGGTAAAATGTGATGCATCAGACAATTTCCCATACCTTACATTACTGTGTCTGTTGACTGGGAGGGCTTCCAGAAAACAGAAAGGACAAAAAGAAAAATTTCTCCCCAATATCGTACCAGTGCTAAATCAGTTCCATGCTAACCGCACCTCCTCTAGTCCCTGTGCTATGGCCAGATTTCACATCCAGTTCTACAATCGAGTCTTCGCTCAGCACTTATTTACTGTCCAGCTGACCCAACAGCTAGGTTCTGAGTAGAGGATGCTTCTCAGAGTTAAAATTCCACTGATCAGCCATTTCTGAAGGGATCGGGGTGGATACAAGTTTATCACATCCCCCATCAACCCATCAATCAGCAGCACTTTAAACATTTTTGAAGAATATGTTCTATGAGCAGACAGGGTAGATGACCTTTCAAAGGATCATGCAGTCCTTCGTGTGAGTCATGCATGTGTGGCATGAATATCACATGTCCACTATGACCAGGACTGGAAATTGTAGTCACTGGATCATTGGCTCCCCAAGTACAGCGGCCTTCCCTGCACAGCTGGAGAGGGTGTGAAGTAGCGCACAGGCTGGCTGCAGAGGAATGTCGCAAAGCCCGGTGAATCCAAGATAATCCCTTCCAATCAGTAGGGCTTTGCAAATACTATAATGGGATGAAACAAGAGATGCAGGCTCATTAATGTCTTACCTTATATTGGCCTGTGCAGCACCAGGGAGTGCCATCTGCTCCTAACACTATCTGTCGACCACTGCAGATGCAAAAGGGTACAAGGCGCTCAAATTGCTTCTCCTTGTCTTTGTTGCATCCCATACTCAGGGATGGAGAATGTGCAAGACCAGATCTTTCTGGACTGCAAGGATCATCATTCCTCACTAGGGGTTATGCTCTCCAGGGCTGATGGGTATTGAAGCCCAAACAACATCTGGAGGGCTGCATGTTTTCCACCCCACCATACAGATTCACATCAGCCCTCTAGACACCATGGTTGTTGTTAGATGCCATCACATCATCTCTGACTTAGCTAATGAATGTCCTCCCAAATCTGTCCTTGACAGCTCTGTTCAGCTCTTGTAAAGCCAAGGCTGTGGCTTCCTTATGGAATGGAGCCGTCCCAAATTTGGTCTTCCTTTTCTTCTTCTCTTTGACTTTCCTGAGCATGATCGTCTTCTCCAGAGAGCCTTGCCTTCTCATAATGTGCCCAAAGTAGGACAGCTGCAGTTTTGTCAGTTTTGCTTCCAGTAAAGACCGTGGGGTTATGACAAGTCTTCCTTCCATTGTTCAAGATTTATTTTTAAATAAAGTTTTTTTCTATGTTGACTGCCAAATGGTGGATTTACAAGGCTGGATTCAGAAGCAAAGCAGTGGAACATAACCTGCATCAGTGCCAGCTCTCAGTGTTTTATTTGGTAGGATTTTCTGCTTAGTCATTGAACAGTGCTGAGTAGAGACAATTGCCCCACTTTTTTCTTGACTTTTAGCACTCTTCAGAAAGTCCATTTGAACTTGTCCATTACATTTTGCCCCATCCTTAGAATCTGGGTTATTCATTCATTTCCTTAACACAGACCACCAGGGAGTAGCAGAATATGACACCATGTTCCAGATATAATGTGCACCAACTCAGAGAACTATAGAATATGGAGCATTATAGATGGAGTATAAAGTTGTTCTGTTCCCCACCTCTCTCTCTCTCTCTCTCTCTCTCTCTCTCTCTCTCTCTCTCTCTCTCTTTCACAGCAAGAACTCAAAATCCAGAGCTGCACCCTCACTCCAGGTGTTAAGCTCTACTTCCAGCAAATGAAGCCTCTCCAGTTACAAGGGAGGGCTAGCCTGCCCTGCCTTGATAGCTGTCAGCTCCAGCGGCATGGGCGAGGCCCTGGGTCCAACGGGGCTTCTCACCCAAGGTCCCCCAAAGTGAGGGGCTGGCCACCAGGGCTCCTTACGACAGAAAGAAACACTGGCAGGACGGGCTCTTTTGCATTGGAGCTTCTGAGGCTGTGAGGGCATCAGAGGGCAACTTTCTCTTCCGCTCGGATATCTCCTCCCCATCCAAAGCATCGCCCCCCAGAGACAGGGAGTCTGGCTCACGGCAGAAGCACGATCAACACTGGGTGCCATTATTCTCTAGCACTGACAGCACCTGTGTGCTTGTTTATTCCCGAGACTCTAACCCACAGGGCCTCCATCTTATTGAGCCTATGGATACATTTGGTGTTTCAGACACATGCAGTGGGTGACACCACCAAATGGCTGCTTTAGGGGCACGAGCATTCAGGAGATTCATCACTATCTCCACCACCAGTCCAAACACACACACACACACACATGCATGCATTCAACGGAGAACTGGTTAAGGGCCTTTTGGGGACAGAAGGGTTAACCCTGGACAGGAAAGCCAGGCCCTCTCAGTCAGGGCAGTTCAAGAAAAGCCAGGTGCCAAGGCTGGGAGACTTGAGAGCAATGGGAATGCAAAATGCCCTAAATTACTTCCAAGGACAGGGCCATTCCCACTTCCCCAAGACTGCAGGCCTAAAAGGTATATGATTCTCACCTGGGTACTGTCAGGAGATGTTACCCCATGGCTCATTTGTTTGCTCTAATGGGATAAAAGCAGGGAGCTGAAGGAGACTGGGGATCTCTGTTGCTGTTGGAGACTTTGTCAAGATTTACTGCTCTACTCTGCTGAGAGAGAAGGCCACATCACACAGTGCATATTGTATTAGTGGTAGAACAGCCAGCTTTGTTATTTTCAGTCTGAGGAGGCCAGCCGGCCTGGGAGTCTTGAGAGGAGCCGAGCAGTGTGGATCCAGTGAAACTGCTGCTCCCCAGTGCCCCTGCTCCCTTCCCTGCCCTCACGCAGTGCGTGTTGTGTCTTGTAGTGCTTTACGACCTTCCACCCCTATTTTGTCTATTGTCTTTTATTAAACCTGTTTTGTCCCCAGGCTTGGGTTGTCCTGTGCAGAATCCAGGGTCTGGCCCCAGGAGTTTAGGGTTCAGGGAAGCAGGGCAGAAAAAAGGTCCCTGCCAGCCGCTGGAAGGTAGGGACTTGGGGCGGCTGACCATCGCGGTCACACACATGCATCTTGAAGCTTGCCTACATGTCACCATTGCATGCTTAAGTCCCTCTCCTGTCCATAAATTAACTTTCGGCATCAGGGTATAGCTGCAGCCACCTGCCCCTCATGCCATTCAGCATCTACGTAAGTGAGGTCATCTGGAGATTGAGAGTGCAGTGCCATCAGTATACCAGTGACCGGCAGCTCCCTCTCTCCCATCAGATCCAGGTGATGGGATGGAAGTGCTAATCAGTGCCGGGCTCTGGTAATGGCCTGGATGAGGGTTAAGAACTGACGCTGAGCCTAAATAAGGTAACACTGGTAGTCGGTTTCTCTGTCCAGGACAGTGGTATCCAGCCTGATCTAGAAGGGCTTTCACCTGCTCTAAGAATCAAGTTCATAGTCCGAGGGTGGTCTGGGATCCAGGTACACTCTGTGGCATGAAGCTTCTTTTTCTGCATCAGGCTGCCATGCCAACTACCTGGACGGTGTAGCCTGGCTTCAGTGATCCATAACCCGGTAACCTCCCGTTTACAGGAATCCAATGTACTGTATGTGGGGTTGCCTTTAACACAGTCCACAAAGAGTGCTAACTAGAAACCAGCAGTACAATCATATTGTGCAAATTATTTATCATCTGCCCTGGACAAATGCCAAGTTTGACACCTAGGAAAAAGAAACCACTCGTAGTTACGAGATGGGGGTTGTTTGGTTCAGCAACACTGCACGTGAGAAGGATCTTGGAATGGCTGCAGAACTCAAGCTGAACATGGGTCAGCAATGCGATGTGGCTGCAAAAATGGCACATGCTATTTTGGGCTACATTAATAGAAGCATCACTTCCAAATCATGAGAAGTGCTAGTTGCTCGTCTCACTACTGGTTAGGCCTAATCTGGAGTACTGTGTCCAGTTCTGGGCACCAAAGTTTAAGAAAGATGCAGATGAGGTGGAAAGGGTTCAGGTGAGGGCAACAAGGATGATCCAGGGACTGGAAACAAAGCCCTGTGAGGAGAGATTGAAAGAACTGGGCATGTTTAGTTTGAAGAAGATTGAGAGAAGATATCTTCATTCTTTAAGTAGCTGAAAGTGTGTCACACAGAGGAAGGCCAGGATCTCTTCTTGATCCCAGAGTGTAGGACATGGAATAATGAACTCAAGTTACAAGAAGCCAGGTTCCAGCTGAACACCAGGAAGAGCTTCCTGACTGTTAGAGCAGTACAGAAGTGGAACTAATTACCTGGGGAGTCTGTCGGCTCTCCCATACTAGAGGCACTCAAGATGCAGCTGGACAGCCAACTGAGAGGGATGGTTGAACTTGGGGGTCCTGCACTGAGAAAGGAGTTGGACCTGTTGGCCTTCTTGGCCCCTTCCAATAGGCAAGAGTTCTACTTATATTTATTATTAGTCTCTCTAATTAATTAGCTATCTACTCAGCTGGCTAAAATTATTTCTAGGCTGCCTTTAAGAATGGAGTGCTTTCAAGCTTAAAGAATTTTAAATCCATAAACATGTACTTCAATAAAATTATTAAGAACAGAGATGGTCAACAGAAATCATTAAAACCTAACGTTACCAATGAAAGTCAACAGCCCTGACTTAAGGAAAGGCCAGCAAGAAGAGATGGATCCCGGAGCTTTCCTGAAGGCCTGGAAAGCCCCAGTAGACATCCATTCCACTGTAGGACCACCTGTGAAAGCCTTCCCCATGCGCTACAGCAGTGTGAGTAGGGAATGTTCCAACACCACCAGGCCTGTTTTTAATCTTAGGATGTTGGATGGGTTGCCAACTAAGACCATCATCCTAAGGACCTTGCAAAGTGGTTTGCTTATTTGTTTCTATTCACCCAATAACTGAAGGTCTCTGACCCAAGGACCAGGGGACACTGCAGAAATCCTTGGCCATCCGTAAAGAGAGCTACTTCCCCACAGGAAGGAATGCCTAATGTGGAGGTCCTTCCTGAACCAGCTGTAAAGCATACAACTAAGACATCTCTCCCTTCCATGCACACACCAACACTATGGTATGTCTGACAGCTGCTTTAACATTCCCCATATGGTAGACAAACACCAACAACCCTGCTTGCCAGGCCCAATTTTTGAAAGGGCCTCTGAGCAAGTGCAGCGTTACCTTTTAAACTCACTTAAAGCACGATCATGGCTACAGGAGTAAAACAGACTTTGACTCTGCTGATCTGATGCCCTCATCACCTTCTTCTCTCTTGGTTGGCCACTGTAGGGAAAGGAGGGCTTGCTCTGGAACCCTGGACTTCACCTGCAAGGTCCAGCCCAAGCTGCAGCTCTCTCTCTCTCTCTCTCTCTCCCTTCTTCCACAATACCTTTTTCTCTGGCACCATTTCACCTCCTGCCAGAGAGTTGTGTCAGCACCGTTGGGGAGGAATCTTTTTATTCCCCTACCCACCCACCCACAAACTCCTGCTGCTCCCCAGGATCTCTGTGTTCCCTAAAAGAGTCCAAAGTCTATTCCTCAGAGTTAAAAGGAAGTTGCACTTCCTGGAAGTTGCATGGATAAAATATGGGGTCCAAACCAAATTCCCAGATGTGACTCACCCATGCTGACCACACTGAGCCTCCTCGGCTCCTTGCCTTGACTCTCCCCCAGGGTGGATGATGGATTCCTGATGGAGCAATGCACATGCACACAGAAGCTCTCTCACGCACTGACTTTTACTTCAACTGTCTTCTACATGATCCTTCCCCACTGTTGAAGACTTACTTGCTGCATGAGGCTGGATGCAGACCTCCTGCTAGCTAGAACTGATCCCTTTGCTGGACGTTCCCCATCCTGATACAAACCCACCCTCCCAATTTGCGAAAATTACATTGGAATGCGTCTAGACATTTGGATCGTCTTTGCCTTGCTTCTTGCCAACAGCCGCTGAGCTGGGGAACCTGTAACTGGATTGTCCCCCTTCAGACAGCAGGAAGGAGTTCACAGGATTGCATGTCCTCTGTCCCCCCACCACAAAAAACCTCCTATGCATAGAAAACTGGCATGCCAGGGAGCAGCCTAGGTTAGACCCTTCCTCTCTGGCATCTTAAATCCCAGCCTCTCCTGAACTGGCATGCTCCCAAATTGGGGTGATGCTCATTTGCCCAGCAGAAAGTCAATCATGCCTCGCTTGACTAACATGGCTCACAAGGGGTCATTGTCAAAGGAAGTGGCAAGATGGAGGTGGAGTGGCAGAGGGCACTGCAAGGAGTCCTTTGGATTCTTGCCACTCTTACTAGGCATCTCTGGGGTGCTTTGAAACATGCCATGCTGCATCCACACTGCTGGATTCACATGCCATGACCAGCCACCCTGATCCACTTAACCCGAGTTCTCAAGGTGACTTGTGCATGGTAGACAACCCACACTTTAAGCCACCATGCTACATTTGAACAACATGACAAGCCAGTATGAGGGTGAGGTGGTGAATCACCACGGGCTCTTGGGTCATGTGTACCAGGTCATAGTCCATGTACATATTTTCTGCTGTTGTCATTCGGTGACTGGTTCGTTGGAGTTCCGCATTCCCATGCAGCTAGTCATATAAGCACCGAAAAGTATTTCCATGCCATGCCATGTTTCCCGCTGGTACGGTGGCCTATGTTACAGAGGACTTCCCTCCATTTGGGAAGTGTGTTCCGTTTGAAGGGCTGCCTTGTCCAAGTCTGGTCCAATGATAAAGAGCCAGCAAAGGAAAGAAGAGGGCCCTGAAGCTGCCTGGCAGCCCTTAGTCCCTGAACAGCAGAATGAGCAAGGCACACCGGCTACCCGGCTGGTCTTTCCCGCTGTGGTGAGAAATGTCGTGTGTCTACTTAAATTAATGAGTCAGTGTCCAACGGAGCCTTCAGGAGGTAGTTTTTCTGAAAGCAACAAAAAACAAGCAGAATCATTCTGTGTGCATGAAGGAAAGGCAGACTAGCCTTGCTGCTCCCACTGAGAGAGTCATTGCGGCCTTGGGACTGAGTCACAGGGGGAGAATATAAAACTGACCAAGCCCAGATGAAGGGAGGTGGAGGAGAAGGCAAGAAGTCCTGTGTGTGAAGCCACACAGCGTACAGGAAAGTTTTGAGTTTGGTGAGGCTAGCTGAGGATAGGACTAAGGTATGAGAAAAGTGTCAGCTGCAATGATAAGCCCACTATCTTTTGTTTACAGACAAGCTGGAAAATATTTCACTTTCTGACAGAGATGAGAGATGTTAGACTATCTCTGAAAGGCGTTATCATGAGGAACTTATCACATACTTGCTAGCAAAAGGGGACGCATTAATGGAGCTCCCAGAACCTGCCTGATCCAAAGTTAGTGTTTCCTTAAGGCAAGCCCAGAAATTAGGGGAAACGCTTGGGTTGCTTTAGAAAGCAAATGCCCTGAGACACAGACTGTGGTCCCAGGGGCACAGCGGGATGAGCAGAAGGGTGTGGAGAATAGAAGCTGCCTATTATTTCCAGATATGCATCTATATGTATATGTTACCACATGCCATTTTATGCAAAGAGCTATTTTCTTTTAATCCCTTTTCGGTGGTAAATTGGTGATTTACCGCTTTTATCTGCCCTTCCAGATTGCTGGCCCAGTGCAATTCCTGTGGGATGCATTGTGAGACTCGTGACTGGTCCTAGCCCTCTCCACGTCTCAGCCTGCTAACACCAGCCCCCTGTTTCTGTCATTCAGAGCTTGCAGAAACGGTGCAGTTCATTCCTGATACACGTGCCTTGCTCAGCCAAGCCAACAGAGCACTTAGCAGTCTGCGAGGCTGGTGCCCACCATGTTCCGAATGCCCGGGCTTCTTCTTAAAAAGCCTTTGCATAAGACAAATAAATAACATCATGGAGGAGACAAAAAGCAAGCACACAGCCTTAATCTTCCCCAGGATACTCTGAACACTGTAAGCCGGACAGGAGGGAACCGGTGGCGGCTCAGCACAGCAGCAGGAGAAAATCTATCGATGCTTTATCTTTTACTGCATGTGTGAATGGAGGGATGTGAGCAGTCCTGATAAGAACTGTGGGTTCCTTTGAGCAGCAAATTCTATCAATAATGCTGAACCAGCTTCAAGGGCAGCTGGGACAGGCAGTGGGGAGCAGGCAGGCCTAGCGGAGGACACTTTTAAATAGTATTTGGGGGTAGGGCTTTGTGCTGGAGTAGGTAAATGGAAATCTCTGGTTTTATCGGCAGCCCCTGACTTAGCAATAAGCCGTTACTACTTTTGCAGAAGCATCGTCACCCCCCCCCCCCGGGCAGCATGAGAGAAATAACACCAAAGGCAGAATTATAATTGTCTGTGAGAGCCGTGTACCAGGAACAGTTTAAATCTGGCTTCTCTCTTATTGCCATATTCATGTTGGGGGTGGGGACTTCCCCAATATGCATTCACAGGGAAAGGCTGAAGCTGTTCCCAAGCTGCTGAATCACTCTCTGGGAAAGCCACATTACTAAGATGCCCCCATGCCTCTCCCCACAACAGATTGGATTAGTTCCCACACTGAGATTAGGTCAGGGTGCCAGTGAGGATGTTGACTCCTGGGCAAACGTTTGTTTATCTCTCTTTCCTGCCCTGGCGCTTGAGGCAGCCTGCTCATGTTCACAAGTCCAGCGGTAATGTTCTTGTCTGCATCCGAGCAGGTTTCACATCACCCACAATGCCCAGGGAAATCCTGGCAGCTGAACAAGAGAGCACGAAGGATTGCCGCTGCATGGGATGAGCCGTGGGTCTCCCTGCCATTTGTGAGGAGCTCGGGGCATTTTTTAACTCTGTGCATGCATGATAGGAAAGCCTGGGAGAAACATGGAGTGTTCGGGTGTCCTCTCATGCAGGTCACTCCTCTGTTTGTACAACTGCCCTGTCCAACTCCAGCTTGAAGGTAAAGAGTCATCAGTCGCCCATCGATGCTTAACACCTGGACAGCAGACCGAACCGGCAGGTATGCAGGTCACCTAGTGGCAGTCTTCCACGATCTGCTGGGGTATGTCTATGTACTATTAATTATTCAGTCATAATACTAAATTATTAAAAGTCTACATTTGCTTATGCATAAGCATGAACCAATCATATGCAAATGCACATCCTTTTTTACTTCTTGTTCAGGGATGCCCTTGCTCTTTTTTGGCAATGTATAAGTGTCTACCCTAATGGAAAGGCAGCCGGTCTGAAGCCTTGCTAAGGACATGGGTGAGGGCAAAGGAAGGGGAGCAAGTGCACAGCATGCGCTGGTGGTAGGCAGGCAGGTAGAGAGTACAATTGTTAAAGCACTGCAGCATCCCTAGGCCCCACTGAGGGGGTTCACACACACAATAAGCCAAGATGGCTTAGAAACCAGGAGTACCTTGTCATACAGTCCGAATGCAGCCAGAGTGCTTAACAAACCCAGTTTTGGGGGGTCAGACAGCACAACAAACCAAACAAACTTTACAAGGTTTTTTCGGATGTTTACTATATGTTATTGTGTTTGTATTGCTTGTTTTTATGAATTGTGTAAAGGTGCCCTGAGAACATTGGCTGTGTGTTGGTAGAGAAACAAAATTATTATTAATATAATGTCCACCATCACCACCCTATCACTGGCCAGGTTCACAGCATCATGGCTTCTTTTCTCCCGCCCTGAATACCAGTCACATACCATGCAATTTCGGAGCCACCCCGCCTGCATCCCTCACTGCATTTGGATGACACAGGAAGCCATGCACTGCGAGGGCAATTAAGCAAATCCCAGGGAAAGTGGCTGGCGCATGGCGGGCCAGAACAAGGAAGACACCCTGGCGCCTTTCCTCCCATGTTCATGAAAACCAAGTCACTCACGGCCTGCGTCATTCACTAGATTAGGTTTAACTTGCAGTGGAATGAGAAGGCACTAATGTTTGCTTTAGATAAAGGAACACTCCTGAAGGCAGCAAATTATGCAAAAGTAAAGGAGAGGAGTATTTTAAAGGGAGCAAGTGAAAGGCCAAAATAGAGGTAAAAAAATAGGGGTAAAAAAATACAGGGGTAAAAAAATACAGAAGTAGCAATCTGTGACTGACTCCCATTAGAACTTCTAGGCCCTTTTGTCTGTATTACGGTGAAAATTCACCAGACTTAAATAGTTTGGATTCCTTGCTTGTTTAGTAGACTTCTAGAAGTTCATTCCATAGTCAGCTCAGGTCTGAATCTGTATCATTGAAAAGAAATAAGTGGCTGTGTGTTTTCCCCCCTATTTTTTCCCCTGGTTGAAATTTTCATAGCAGCTCCTTGCGAAGGGATTGTGCCTGCCAAATATCATCATGTGGATTGGAACAGGAGCTTTGTAAAAGATCAGCTTTTACTATTGGGATTTCCAAAAATGGGTGTAGTTATTGTTCGGTGGTTCTTCTGTAAGCAGTTGTTACAGAAAGGGCACACAGCCTAGTGGTGATCCTAGTTAAGAAAGTGACAAGATTTCAGAAAAATAGCTGAGACGTGCTTTTTGTCTTCTTTGTTTGCTTGTAGAAGGAGCATTCTCCAATTTGAAAGGCAGCGATTTGTTTCCCCTCTCCTCCAACACCCACATCCATGCTTTAAAGGCCAATTTGTATGAAAATGGGATATGACATAGATGGTCCCTAGGCAGGTAACCTGGACATTTGCAGACGGATTGCCACAGGGGGAAGAAAGGGGCGGGATGAATGAAAAACAGTATGATTACTGTCTTTTCTGCTCAGTTGGCACCCCCATCCAGTGCTAGCGATGCAACTAGCAAAGAGTGTTAAATATTGGATCAGTCCTACAATACATGATTTCGAGTACTGGAACTGGGGATCCCACCACTGGGATTAGAGGCTAGTGCTGTCTGTTACCAAATGGGGATAGAGAACACATTCTATAAATCACTACTTGATTCAAATAATGTTATTGTGACCTCCAAGTGCCTGATACCCCCCCACCCAAAGTCTTTCATAACTAAAAGACATTCAGAACTGCTCCTCACTTTTAGCTTTATTTCTGCAACATTGATTCAGTGTTAGCCAAGCCCTGAAATGCATGTGTCTCAAATCATTTGAAAATGTGAGTTGAAATCAATCTCTGCCTTTCTGTGTACAACAGGCAAGATCATGGGGCTGATCCTTTCCTGATGTTTATCCATGGCTGAGGAAACAGCAGTTGAAAATTGCATGTAACATTTTCAGTGGATGTATTCTTGCATGTGTACATTGGGTCCATGTATGCATTCCCCAGTTTCCAAATGGAAGAGAACCAAGCTTCAGAGGCAGGCTCCATCATTCAAGTTCAGTTGTAAGGGAATTTCAGGGCTAGGGGAGCTGCATCCAAATAGACTTTGAGGTAGGGGTGGGAAAGCTCAAGCCCTGGGGCCTGTCTGGCTCTCCTGACGGCCCAATGTGGCTCTGTATAGTTCCTCAGCAAGCCATGCCCCTTCTTTTAACCCAACCCCTATCCCCTTCCCCTGTTCCTCACTGCTCCCAGGCAGTTTCCATCTTTCTGTGCATTCTTTCCACCAATACCAAGAGCAATGCAACAGTGGAACCAGCTGCCTAGAGAGGCAGTGGGCTCTCCCACACTAAAGACATTCAAAGAGAAGCTGGACAGCCATCTGAGTGGGATGGTGTGACTTGGTGTCCTGCAACAGCAGGAGGTTGGACCTGATAGCCTTCATGGCCCCTTCCAACTCTTCTGTTCTATGATTCTGTGATTGACAAGCCCCTCCTAGGGGGCTTCATGACTGTCAGTAAGAGCTGTAAGCTAAAACAGGCAAGGTATTTTGTGCTCACTCTTTTGCCTGGTGACTCCTCCTCGTTGTCTTCAGCCCTACTCCCTACAGGAGCAGGGCTCCTGAGACTTCTCTGAAACTGAATACAGCCCTCAGCCTGAAAGAGGACCCCACCCCTGCCCTGAGTGAAGGAAAGGAGCAGGATGGAGCCACCTGCAGCTGTCAGCAACTAGGACTCCTCTGGATGCACCTGGAAATCTACCCATTCTGTTCAAAATCAAAGTTGCTTGCAAGTCAGGCTTTGGATCCAGGACATTTGCGGAGGGGCGTTTCCCTTCCTGGCCGCTTTACCACAGCAGACTGTATTCAACAGGTCCCTTGGTTCTCTGTGCGGCTTTTCCAGGGGGCTGGGAAGCTGCCGAGGGAAAGAGGGGCAGGGAGGTCTACCTCCACCAGCCCAGGGTCAGGCAACTTAATCTGGACCCAACCCATAGACAAGCAGATTGGCTGGCTGGTGTCACTGATGCCCCACCTTTCCAGCAAGGCAACTTACATGGTCTTCCTCCTCTCTGCATTATCTTTACAGCAAGCCTGGAGGCAGGTCTGCCCAATGGCACCCAGTGGACTTCACAGCTAAGTGGGTGCTAGAACCCCAGCCTCCCAAGTCCCGGGCCAGCAGTCTAACTGCTGCACAATACCGACTCCAACAGGAGGATTACATGGCATGTGAATTGGAAAGGGTTTGGGGGATGAAAGGAGCACCGCCAAGTAATTTCCAGAGAATACAACGCATCTCCACCCTGCTCTGTTCTCACTGCATGCCAAACTAGCTGTCAAAGCTTCTCCACTGGGCAAGGTGGTAAATTCTCTCTAGATTGCACAAGAAACAGAGCAATTTGTGTCTGAGGAACTGGAAAGAGTTTCACCTGTTGGGAATACGCAATTCACGTCTGGTCCCCTCTCCCTCTACCAAGAAAGATGCAAGATTATTTGCTGGTGGTTTTCCAGATGAAAAGAAGTGAAAATCGTTCCCATTAGCTGGGCAGACATGCGAGAGAATCTGCCGAGAGCAAGTTTTGCAATGGAATTCATAATTCAACCCACTCATTCCTTCCTCTACACAGGCCAAGGCAAATGAAGCTTCTCCCTTGCATGTATGGGGGATGGTGGGGGGTGGTGCAACCTATTTATTTATTTGTTTGTTTGTAGCAATTTTATCCTGCTCTTTCTCCTAAAATGGCTTGCAGAGATGGAAAAAAGAAACACCTCCTGCTCTCAGGCCTGCAATCTAAAAGGCACAACACAAAAGGAGATGAAATTTTCAAATGGGATGGCAGGGGGAGAAATGCACGGACACCAGTTCTTAGCTTCAAAGTTCTTAAAGGTGTTCTTTCTGGCAGAGAAAAGCAAAATAAGCTCCCTACATTTTTTTTCCTTCTTCGGTCCATTTTGAGGGCTCATTTGGTCTCCTCCTTGCTGTGGTTTTTATCCTGCAATGCTTCCTGGAAAGCGACCGGGTCCTCTTTACCTGAGGGGCTGGACTCACTGCTTTACTGAGGTTTCTTCCATTTTAATTGCAGGAGGAAACATGTGTTGTTTGCCTGGGTTTCCCTGCCCAGCTCCCCCTGCTCACCGTGGAGGGTTGCACTTTCCTTTATAGACCTTATATTAATCCACCACAAAGTGGCACAGCTGCAACATGGCAGAACTCTTAGTTTTCAGGTGGCCTTGTTCTCATCTGAAATTTAATGTGAGACTTCCTTTGCTCTGAAACGGCCTTCAAAAATGGCTTGAAAACACAGAAGAGGTCCTGGTTGATGAAGACATCATGAAAACTTCCATGCATGAAGGATCCCAACTACACAATAAATGCCACATGTACAGAAGCCCCAGGCTGTGAGTTAGGAGCCACAATCATAAAATCAGGGTTGGTATGATAAAAATATAAGTAGTGCCTGCCCACATTCTGTCCGTGCCTCGGCTGGATTTACAGTAGGAACAAGAACAAAACCACACATCAAAGGCCCCCCTTAGATGGCCTGCAAGGTCAGTTCCCCCCACAGCTCCCTTCCCTCCCCATTGCCGGTGCTCAGCTGTACACAGAACCCAGGTGCTTTGTATCCCCTCCCCCCTTTTTTTTTTTTGTTTCGTTGCAAAGTTGTGCCCAATCCATCACGACCTCATGGACATCATTCCTCCAGGCTCTCCTGTCCCCCACCATCCCTCAGAGTCCACCCAAGCCCACAGCCACTGCCCCAGTGACCCCATCCAGCCACCTATTTTGCCCCTAGCAAACCTCAAATGAAAACCCCAAGACAAACTGGAAGCATGCGTGAATCCAGTCCATCTAGACTCTACAAGGCCTTCTCTCATCAGTCAAAGAAAATCATGAGGTACTTGCAGAAGAGACTGGAGCCTCTGTGGGGGCACCCCAACTTTGGAATCTTCCCCTAGGAGAGAATTGCAATTAGCAGCAACTCTGCTTGGTTTTTAGCATTTCCCATTTTGAATACTTTTGTTTTAACAGATTGATTCATTTCTGGTTTGTTGGTTGGTTGAATAGTTTTAATGCCTCTTATTTGGTAACAGTGATCTTGTCAGATGGTGTTAGTCCTTCTATGATCACTCACTTTGGTCCTAGGGCCAGAATACCAATTGGCCAGGGACCAATCTGGAGGATTGGATGATGTCCGGAGTTGCGTGCCCCTTTCCCAATCCCTACCCTCCTGATGTCACCCAATCTCATTTTTCCTTTCTTTGTACACAGAGCACCATGGAAATATCCCTCCACCTGCATGGAGAAATGCATTAGGCAGGTGTCTGGAGAGGTTCCACTCCAAGCACCACTGAGCGCCCCAGGTCCTTGCTGTCCATTGCCTTCATCGGAAAGTCTCGAAGGAGTGACCCTAACTGAGCTGTAGCCTTGAAGGGTGTTCCTTCAAGGCTACACCCTGGGCAGTGGGAAAGACAATTCGCTTAAGGCCTCCATGGACTGTAAGGGCCAGTGTGATGGACCAGATTTTGCCAGTGGACAATTAGTTCCTAGCCCTGTTTACAGTATAATATCTCTCTTGGGATCCCTCAAGAATGCAAGAAGAGGCATGCTGGATCATACGCAGGGTCTATCCAGTCCAGCCTTCTGTTCCCTCGTGGGAAAACCAGCTGCCCATGGGATCCCACAAGCACAATGTGGGCATCAAAGCCTTCTCCTGCTTGGTTTCCCAAGCAATTGGTTGTACACAAGTACACAGCCTCTGATAGTGGAGGGAGCATATAACCGCCAGGATTAGCAGCCACAGATTGCCTCCTCCATCTTGAATTTCTGCATTTCCCTTTTGCAGTTGACCAGACTGGTGGGCATCACTACAACCTTGTGGGTGAAGAACAGTTTAAACATTTTTTTAATAGATCAAGTAAATATATAAAAGCTGTGTTAGTTAGCCCTTCTCGGGGCTATTCAAAACCTGTCTGCAGCCTTGCTCCCACTGCTCCTGGGCCCTGACCGCAGGCCCCTCATATTCATGGGAAGCTGTTGGACAGGTTTAAGGCCCACATTTATATTTTGCTCCGTAATCAAAAAATAGCAACAATAATATGCTTCATCCTATTGACCCGAGAAGGCAATGTTGTGTTGAGTAACAGATGCCAAAGCCCAAGGTGCAAGTTCCAGGAGATTTCCCTTGAGATGGAACATTAGAATCGCGAGCAGCAAACTCCTTGCCTGCAAGACGGATGGATAAAACAGCCCCTGTGCTTGCACAAGCTGAGGCCGAAATCTGGAGCAGGGCACTGGGATGAGCTTGTCCGCAGAGAAACCCTCCTGCACCCTCTTTGGCTGCGAAGGTTGTATGTGTCAGGACAAGCCGCCTTCGTTTTGCTAGACCTTCCTGTCCTCCTCAGACCAGCTGGTTATGCACATGAGAAGAGCAGCCACAGGGCAGGTGTTGGCTTGCGGTAGACCCAAAAATCAGATCACAGCTTCTATCGTTTCTGTTGTCGTGGCCTCATGAAGCCCGCGAAATGCAGTCCTCTATCTGAGGAGCTACCAAGGCACTGTCCTCTGTTTCAAGGTGTTCTCTGTCAAATAGTTTGAACCAAGGCAGGGGGAGCCTTGAAGTTGCCCATTCAGACTTAGCCCCAGGACAGCAGATTGAGCAGGCAGATGTGTCACCAGGTCAGTCTTCTTCCCTCTGGTGTAGCATTTGTGTTTAAATTTAATCACTATTTCCAAATTTGCACTTATGAGTATACAATAGCATACTCGAACATTATGCAAATTGGTGCCCTCTTCCCCCCAACTCTCTCTCTCTCTCCCCATCTCTCTCTTTGGTATTGCATTTCTTCTGTCTGTTCTTCTTCTCCTCTGCAATTCATAGGTGAGCACCCTAAGAGGGACAGGTTAGGGATTGGAGGGTGCACTGCCTCTGCATTATAGCAACAACTGAAAATTCTCTGCAGGTTCTGGAATGTTTAAAGGGAAAATTGTGCCTCCACAAAACAGTCAGTGAGGAACAGCAGCACTCTTGCCCTACTTGGGGAGTTCCCATAAAGGTATTTTCTTGGGCACAATGAGAAACAGGATGCTGGGCTGGTGAGAAGGGCATACATCTAATCCATCAGAACTTACTCTCTCGTTCGTAGTTCTTAAACAGACAAATCCCTGACATTGCTAGGTATGTTTGCAGAAGGAAATTTGGTTTACTAGATGACTGGGGCAAAAGAGGCCCCCAAGAGCTCCAACTTACACTTTCTATGGTTCTCTAACTTTCACCACTTAGCAAAGGGGTAAACAGCCTAGGAATGTGAGTTCAAGCAAAATTCAACTCCATCAATATTTTCCAAATGCCATCTCAACATTCATTCCATTTAATGTCCATGCCAGATTGCATTTATTGTTCTTTACATATGAAAAATCCATGCACATTTCAAGGCATATTTTTCCAAATGTGTGGATCAGTTGTACAAAACTTGGGAATGTATACATTTTTCTCCCACTGGTTAAAGTACGTTCACACATATTTTTCAAAACTATGCATTTTAAGTGGATTTTTCAAATGTCCATGATCTGTGGAGCTCATCTAGGGGAAATCTGCAAATCTTACTGCAAATGTGAAAAATGTACAGATTTTGACCACAGATAGTGTTCAAGTCTTTTTTCAGGAAGTACAAACTGGGCAAATTCTGACCAAAACCAAACTTTCTTTGTTTGATTTAATAAATCATATTTATCACACAGCCAGACACCTAAACTTTGAGATTTTCACAGGGGATGTTGCTTGCTTTGCAACTACAAACCATCTCTGATATTAGATCAAGCCTAGACATGGAATGCCTTTTTAAATTTCATATCTTTAAAATCACTTATATCAATTGTCCTTAATATGCTTCAGTAAATGTTTTGTGTTCACAGTATTATTAGATTCATAGATTCATAAAATATAGGGCTGGAAGGGGCCAAGAAGGCCATTGGGTCCAACCCCCTGCTGGTGCAGGACACCACGTTACACCACCCCACTCAGATGACCATCCAGTTTTGCCTTGAATGTCTCTAGTGTGGGAGAGCCCACGACCTTTCTGTGACAATTAGGAATCTTTTCCTAGTGTTTAGCCTGCATCTGGTGTGATGCAGTTTAAGTTTGTTATTCTGTCATACACTCTGGGATGAGCAAGAAAAAGTCTCTTCCTTCTTCCTTTGTGACAGCCTCTGAGATACTCATAGGGAGCTATCATATCCCCTCGTAGTCTTCTGTTCTTGAGACTAAACATATCCAGATCCCTCAGCCTCTCATCACAGGACTTCGTTTCCAGACCCTGGATCTTCTTTGTTGCCCTCTTCTGAACCCTTTCTAGTCTTTCTGCATCTTTTAAAACCTGAGTGTCCAGAACTGAACAAAGTATTCCAGGTGAGGTCTGACATTAGCTGATAATAATAACAATAACAACAATATTACATTTATATCCCACCTTTTTCCATCTTGCAAGTAAGCTAACTTACATGAGCCTTCTCTCCCTTTTATCCTCACAACAATCCTATGAGGTAGGTTAAACTGAGAGTTTGTGACTGGCTCACAGTCACCCGGTGTGCTTCATATTTATTGGGGTCTACAGCCTGGATCTCCTGAGTCCCAGTATGGCACTCTGACTGCTGCTCCCCCCGGCTCACCACACTGATGGGTTAGCATGCCAAAAGGTGTGATATCCTCACCACCACCCCAGCCCTTCAATCCATGCTTATAAATGGAGAAAGGACTCAAACTATAAAGTCATTATACAGTGCAGAGGGGAAGTATAAATCACAGATTACTCAGGTCCCAAGGAAGGCGGGGGTTAAAAGTACAACCATGCATATGTACTTTGATAGGGTATATGGAGGCAAGATCAAGGAAAAACAGAAACCTGGAATTCTAATTACTTCTTTGCTGCCAAAACCATTTGATTTCATTCTTTTCATTTTAGGTGGAGCATCTTGTGCCGTGCGTCTCTCTGTTCCTCCTTTGCTCAACAACCCTTCCTCTGGCAAGGTCGCCCGTCTCCCTGTCTTCCTCATTCCTTTGATTTACATCACCGCCCCCATGCCAGAGAAGTTAAACTTCACAGGTGACTAAGGGCAGCAGGCCAGGATTCATCCAATCCTGAGAACACGTGGGCTGCCTGTTGGGACTTTCCTATCACCAGGCTCATGTACTCCGGCTGGAAACAGGATGACGATAAAGAGGGAGAAGAAGCGACCCAGAAATTAGCTAAACTGGAATGCACGGAGTTTGCGGGAGCTGGCAGCGTTCATTTTACAATGGGGGAGGCAAGTTGAAGCACAGAATATGACCCCTGGGTTCTAAATGCTGCCAAGGAGCAGGGGTGTGAATGCATATATGGGAATACCGTGTGTGTGTGTGTTTCTCTTCCTCTTCTGTTTTGCACCCTCCCAAACTCTGATCCGTGAGGGAGACTCCAAGCATAAAAAATGACCATCCCCAAAGCAGTGCTTTCAGGAGTTTTTCAACCACAACTCTCGCCTGTACTGACCATTGGCTGTGCTGGCTGAGATTGATGGCAGTTGTAGTCCAAAACATTTTGAAAGACCCAACTTACTGCCCTCTGGCTTAAACAATTATATCTCCACTGCCTCCGAGGAGGAAAAAAAAAGGGGGGGGGCTGTCTCCTAGGTCTGTGATTCAGAGAGACTCTGCAGCTGCTTCTCGCATCTCTGCCCTGTCTAGTTTTGCTGGGCAATCATTCAGCCTGTCGCATCTGTCAGGGGTAATAATGTTCTATAATTCCCATACAGAGAAGGTTACACTTCACCACAAGCCATGGCTGTCTCTGGATAATGCTATTAGAGCAGAATTGACATGGAATACATTAAACCGCGGTTTGGCCTATTGTCATTCCATGCCATGCCCGGGGATGGTTAATGCTCAGAATCAGCAGCCAGGTCAGGTGCTTGGTGCTGATTTCTTTCCCAATCAACAATAAGAAAAAGGAGATTGGTCTGCTTATGTATCCCACCTTCTCCTCCAGTCCTGTTTATTTACCTGCTAGCAAATTGCCCATTCTTATTATGTGTTTGAAGGAAGGGCCTCCAGGGAGTCTAAGCAGAGGGGCAAATTTCTCTGTCTGCTTAGCTCTCTCAGATGCACGATGCTGCAGAGGCTCCACAGAGTTCCCCTCGGCTGAGGCAGGGTCACCCTGGCCCTGGCGGTTTTGCAGTGTTGTCCCTTGGGTTTCTTCCACAGGAATGGTCTCTTTTGGGGGGCTGGTCTTCCCTGATGTTGTAAACCATCCAGAAAGCTTGCAAGTTTGTGAGCGGCATAGGAAACTTGCGAAATAAATAAATGGCTTGCCCAGAATGACAGGATGATGCTTCCTCGATGGGGAATAATTATCCAGAGATGGTTGCAGATTGCTGTTGAGTGTCTGGACAGAGGTAGCCATCAGAGTTTGAGAAGGTGACCCATGGCGGTCCAACAGATCACCTGAGGGGTGGGCATGCATCAAAACAGCTGGCGCTGCAGTTGGAGGCCAAAAACTCAGAGCTGGCTGACCCGGATGTGTTGTGACTTTGGTGTTCACGTCTGGGCTACTGAATGCAGCACTTTCTGGGACTGCTATTCGTACCCACATATGCTTTACTTGTATATTTGTAGATAACATAAATATTACAAGGACACCACAAGTCTGCAGTGCTCTTTTCTTGGAAGGAAACTGAAGGCAAGTAGTACAATGCAATAGTAGGGGGTGTGGAACAGAATTTTTGCCATTTATCTATATGGGTCATATCAGACGGTTATTTGGGGACTCCACAGAATGGGAGCTAAATGTGTCCCATGCCCCCTGCTGACCCCAGTGAGTGGGATGATGTCCAGATCCCCATCCAACAGGGTCAGGAATGACAGTACTTTCTGCTCCATGAGATTCAGTGAGACTGAAGAGCTGGCACCTCTCTGCGTGGCCCTCCCCTGAGCTGCATCTCTGAATCACTCTGATATGTGAGCAAGTTCCTTTGCCTTCGGTCCTGACTAGAGTCCTTCTGCTCCATGCCTGCTGAGATATTGGTCTAGCTACTTTGATCAGCTTTTTCTTTTGTTTTCTATCCACATTCAGAAGCCCATTTCCATGCTTCTACCAGTAAGGTAAAAACACCACTAGAGACAGATTTGCCTCGGTCTGGTGCCTTTTGGATGTTCTGGACTACAACTCCCACCAGGGCCAGCCAGCATGCCCAATGGTCAGGGATCATGGGGGTTATAGTCCAAAACAACTGGAGGGCACCAAGGTTCCTGCCTCTGACAAAGATCCTTCCATTTCTCACTAAGTGATATTTTGCTTTCCTATTAGGTAAGGACAGTGTGCATGAGTGTGTACATAAATATAAATATATATGAATTCTCATCATTAGCTCTTTACCATCTTATACAATACAGGCAGGCCCCAAGTTATGAATGTCCAAGTTATGAACAATCCATAGTTACAAACAAACTGCTATCGTGCCTATTGATTATTGTAAAAATTACTGCAGGAAATCATCATCACCAAAGAGAGAGAAGAAGTGAAAGGGTAGAGAGGGAGGCCTTTGAAGCATCACCATAGAGAGAGAGGAAGTGAAAGGGTAGAGAGGGAGGTCTCCAAAGCAGGCCTTCCTTCCTTCCTGCCCATCCAGAAGGAAATCTCTCTGGCATTTTGTTGCTGTGAAGACGAGGCACTAGTGAATTAGGGGGTGGGGGGCAGGTAGAGATATTCATAGTTTTTCCACTTTCATGGGGCTCCTATGCCCCAACCGCTGTGAATGTGGTAGACTATACGTGATCCAGTTTACATACAAATTTGACTTAAAGATGAATTTCTATTTTCTCAGGAAGAGAACTCTTTTGTAACCCAGGAACTGCCTGTAGATCATCTATCCAAGGTCGTGACACGGGCCGCTTCTGTGCCACGCATTGTAAGCAAGAGGGAACATTTCCAGTGGGGTGGCCATGTGAGTCTGTGGCAGCCAAAAAGCAGAGTCCTCTGGAACTTTGCGGTACAACAAATTTTTCATGGCATAAGGCTTCGTTGTCTGATGCCACTGGAGCTCTGCTTTGGGAAAAAGAAAGTCATTAAGGGGCAGTGCTCTTCTGCTCTTGGAGAAGCCTCTGAAAAGGTATGCCAGATGGAATGTGAAGTTTGCTTAATTAAAATATTTACATTCCAAAAAAGCAAGGCATGAAAATGAAAATAATAGTTGACCCCAGCCTGAAAACCAGAGTGAATACAACAACATTGCAGCTGCAGAGAATGACTGAGGTGAAGCCATTGAAGAAAGGGGACTGCAGCGAAGATTTGGCCAACTTGAAACCTTCCCAATGGGAGTATTTCCAGTAGCACGTCCCGCACCTTCTAAGCCTAGCATCCCCATTCTTGGAGATCTCATGGGGAGTGCATTGCTGGATCCCCGAGGTCGGCTTGACAAATTGCTCCCCCTCCCTCCCCCAGCAAGTGCGCAGCCCCGCTCATGCCCGGAGCAGCATGTGCCTAGTGGAAAAAGCAATCATGTCACTTTGTGACTGTTACAAATCTCCCTTGTGGTGGAGATTGATCTCTCCATTAGGAAAAATAACCTTAGAAGCAGCTCCAAGAAAGATGGACTAGCCCTGCAGAGGGAGAACGGAGGCTGCGGGAGGACAAATGGCTGCGTTCCGGAGACAACCATCACGGAGCGATGGCCCCCGAGAGTCTGAACTGGCTAACTGCTCCTAAGTCACTCTTCTTATATGAGGATATGGATGACATTGAATGAGGTGTCATGCCTTGGAAATCAGTGCAAATATTGTCTAGCCAACTCCAAAATACAAGCACCCTGTCAGTAGCCCATTTGTCCACATGTATCTGTGCTTGGCATAGTTAAAGATTTCCTTTCCAGATGCTGAAGGCAATGCAGAGTCACATCAGGCTATTTATGGGTCTTGTCAAAGGGGCCTCTTTCTATAGGAGCAGAGAAACTTTTCTGGCCCAAGGACAGTGTTTGGTTTGGAGAAGGACGTGGAAGGGGTGCTGAACAGTAATGAAGGAGGCCAAAATCCACCCACTCAGTCTCCCTACCCTCCCATCATAAGCACTTTTCATACACACATGCACCATTCGTTCTCTGTCTCTTTCACACACACACACACACACACACACACACACACACACACTTAAACACTTAACTGGAAACTGGATTCGGCTGCTGTTCTTGGAGAGCTGATAAGACAATCTCATGCCTGCATTTCTTTCAAGCTGATAGATTTGTAAACTCTGGCAGCTCAAGGGAACATGGTCTCTAGTGCTCCCAGGCATTGTGCTTGTGTTGCCATGTGCGATGGAGCCCATATGTCCCTGGTGGGCTCACACATTTCTGCGCCTTTGCATGAGATCCTGGAAGCAAGAAAAGCGATGCAGGGATTCCTCTCCCCAGCCCCACCACTTCGCAGTATGCAGAACCAGCCAGAATTATCTTGCTTTTTGTCTTGGTTCCATTTTTAGTGCATGCAACTTCCCTTTCATCTGACTATATTTAAACCCAAGTGTGTGCTGTGATTCCATGGGAGAAAAGCAAAATGCAGCTGGAGTGGTGATCTTCAGTGTTCGTTAAAACAATACCAGACAAGTTTCTTGCCCTTATGATGGGAAGCAAACCTGCTAAGCAAAAGGAGATGTGGCCCAGACAGATTTGTACTGGTTGGAAGAGGGCTCCTTTGTCCAGAATACTTTGGTGCCTATCACCAGAATATATTTGTTACCAGAAAAAAATATGAAAAATTGGTGTTGGCTGCTGCTGCTGTTTTTTTTCCAGAAAGTGGAGAATAAATGAGGCCAACTAAAAGAAATCATGCATATTTGCAGAATGTATACAGATCAAAGTTCAGCTTTTCAAGGAGCATATTTTCAATTTCCTGCAAGCAGATTTTAATATGATATATTTACACATATACAATCTTCAGTAATGCCATAATCTGTAGAACTTATTCCTAATGGTGTTTATCTTTTGCATTTGCATTTCTTAGTACTTCTGAATTTGTTTGCATTTAGAGTGGTACTGCTGGTAAGCTGTCTTGATGGTGGAAAAGGCGGGATGGGATGCGACCATTTGCAAGAAAAACATAAATTAATCAGTAAACTGAAGTCTGAGAAGGATGGCAGGTGACCCCTCAGCCCTTCAGTTCCGTGGGCTTGGGTCTGATACGCATCTCCCCATGCTCCTGCCAGCTTCCTGCCCTCCCGGCTTACCCCCACAGCCCTTCTTTACTTTTTCAGGTGCTTCATCTCTGCTTTCCATCAACACGACCTTTAATTTAGAAAGAAGGTTTCTTCCCACCCTGGTGCTGTCAGGCCCAGAGATTATTATAAGCTCATCTGCCTAAAGGGACTGGCTGATTTATCTGCTTTCCTTCTGCTGATAAAGGCCCAGTTGCAAAAGCTCCCAGCTGCCTAGATAATATTTAAATAGCTTCTTTTATGCTAACTGTTTGCTTGGGGAATTTGCTGTCTGCTCCACTCCCTCCTCCCCTCCCCTCCTTCCCTCCCGCTAGCACTCTAGATAGGCAGGGAAAAGCCACCTGAGCATGGCTGCAGTAGCTGTGGGCCCCCTGCTGGGTTCCTCCTGGCACTGAGGTGGAGGAGGGGACATCCTGCTTTGTATGAGGTGTCTACACACGAAAGTGTGTTGTTGCTGTTGTTGGTTTTCAGATGTTACAAGATGTTCTGTTACCCAGAGGTCATTCTGTTATGCATCCTCTATTAAACAGTAGCCACTGTGACTGGAGAAACCCAATGGCACATGGTGCATGTTAAGTGCTTCGGAGCAACCTTCTGCATGTTTTCTCAGAAGTGAGTCCCACTCCTTTCATGGGATTTGCTGCTGCTGCAGGAAAGAGTATGCGGGACTGGAGGAGCTGGATGGGAATGGCTAAGAGGATAGACTGATCCAGGTGGACCACAGGGCGGGATTGTGCATCCATGGAGGGGGAAGAGAAGCAGGCCCCTGTGCATCCCAGTGTACATGTGTCCCACAGCCTGTCTTGCCTTCCCCTCCATAGGTACCTTACAAAAAATGCCCCACCGGGAAGCGTTTCCCAGGACTGCCACACCTGCCTTGATGCCGGTGGGCTCTCCTTCACCGGATTTCTTTAAGCAGAGGCTCAGTGGCTGCCCCATCAGGGCCACGACCATCGCAGTAGGCCTGCACTGAGCTAGCCTGGGGTCCTCCCATTCTTTTCAACTGGAACTCTCAGCATTTCTCCTTGTGCTGCCTGGGACTGATGTCAATATCAGCCGGGGCCCAATTTAAGATGCTGGTGATGACCTGTAAAGCCCTCAACGGCTTAGGGCCTGGTTACCTGAAGGAGCGCCTCCTTCCATCTGTGCCTGTGTGCCCCTTAAGATCTGGGGCAGACGCCCTTCTCCGGGTGCTCTCCCTGAAGGAGTTTAGGGGGGGTGACTACCCGAAGAAGGGACTTCTCTACTGTGGTACCCCAATTGTGGAATTTGCTCCCCAGAGAGGTTCACCTGGCACTGTCACTTTATTCTTTTTGGCGCCTGGCCAAAACCTTTTTATTTTCCCAATGTTTTAAAACCTGACTGTTTTAAGTGGGGCTTTTATTATTGGTGAATTTTAGGATGCTGTGTTTTGTTTTTGTACATATTATTGTTAAACCATCCTGAGACTTTGGTAATAGGATGGTCTGCAAAAGTTTCAAATAAATAAATAAATATCCGAAACATCTGGAGAGCACTAGAACAGGGAAGGCTGGGTTAGATGCCCACCAGTAACTCTTCCATTGTTAAAGTCTGTTGTTCTGTTCTTCACCCCCCCCCCCCAAGAAGGATCCCTACAGAGATTTGCATGGATGCCCCACATGGCATATTATGTTGAAGGAAAACCAATCGCCCCAGCAAAGACTGTGCCCCAGCTGCCATAAAGTGCCTGTCTTCATCTGGAGTTCATCACCCAATGGCCCTTTCTGCTTTGATTCAAGAAATGGCTTTGTCCTTTGTGCAGAGGGTGCCGTCTGGATTGTACTCTTGAGCCAGAGATTGGGGCAGGGCTCCTTTTGACCAGGTTCTCTTCCTGCATATCCATTACACTTGTCTCCTGCCTGTTTTCCCAAGGAACAAGGAACCCATGGTGGCTTACATGAGCATCCTTCTCTCCATTTTGTCTTCACAACAACCCTGTGCGCTACGTTAGGCCAAGACTAAATGACTGCACCTATCTGATGGATTTCATGGTTAAGCAGGGTCTAGAAGCCAGTTCTCCCAAGTCCCAGTCCAATACTCTCACTGGTACCCAACACTGCCTGTAAGAGGTTTTTTTGTACAAGAAATAACCAAATGCTGTACCTTTGCAAGTTCCTTCTAAGGACTTCTAAGCCGGAGTTCGGAGCCTTGTTTCCTATGCCTTGTTATGTACCTCTAATTCTGTTTTCTAAATCAATATAGCTTGTCAACATAGTCCTGGCTTATTGGCCCCAGTAGTTCTTCTAAATGTTTCTGTGTATTTCTTTATTAGTCATTTTTAACAAACAACATCGGAGGCAGAGTATGTAAAGATAAAGTGGACACAGCTAAGCAGGCGCATGCAAGAAATTACTTTCGATCATTATTGGCAAGTTGCTTAGCAGTGGAACAGGTGACCTTTGGTGAGTTTGCTTTAAGGACCGCAACTTGCAAATAAAGCAGGTCCAGGACTTGAAGTCATGAAGAACAATTAGCCAAGCAATTTTGCTAGAAGTAAAGCAAAAGTGAGTCACATATGCAAGGTTAAATTTAGCAACACCACCCAAATTGAGCAGCACTTAATCAGGGAGGCCCTGGTTGAGTGGGCAATAATTGGATTATCAAGATGCAACTGTATTTCATCAATTTATCTTTCCCCAGGTGTGACTCAATTCCTGACTGGGAATTTTCCCCAGTTTTTGGAATTGTCACAGTCTTGAATTAAAACACACACAGCCTTGATTAGTTTTGCCTATTGTAGGTAGTCCTTTGGGGGGGGGGGCGGTTTGATGGTTGCAGCAATGATGGGTTGGGACCGCCTTTTACTGGTGGTTCAAAACCCCTGTGGACTTGACCTCAGGCTGTTCTTCTCCTCTTCTATTTCATTGCCATGCTTGGACATTTGAAGTTGTTGTTTTAATAGTATAAGAACTCCAGGTGCCATGGCCTGAGGTCCATTTTCATGCAAGGGGAGGTTCCATGCTGCTGAAATGCTGAAACCTTGCTCAGCTCCTTTCCACCCAAAGGCTAGGTTACACCTGGCTGAATAACCCCCTTGATTCCAGTCCACCCAACTGGGCCCACCCCACTGCTGGAAGCACTAGGTTCCTGGCCCACCTAAGGCAGAGTACCACTCTGCTGCTGCAAATACTTGATTTCCCAGCCCCCCACAGGAGCAGAAAGCGTTTGCTTGCAGGACAGACCCAGGCGGCTCAGCTCTGGGCTCTCACAAGCTCTGCTGAAATCTCCCTGAGCCTCGGGAGCCACAGGAGTCTGCTGCCGGATCTCATCAGCTGAAGGTCTTCCGCCTACCCTGGTCTCTCTGCCCCATTGCAGGTTTGTGCTGGGGAAGTTATTCTTTGAGCTCATGTTGAAACTAGACTGTGGTTGGAGGTCCAGCCCCAGTCTTCACCCTGTTGACTGGTGGGGGGAAAAACTGTGCACAAGGCACTGGAAACTGGAGTGCGTGGGTGAAATAAGCAAAGTCACTCCCACCCCAACACACCAGTCCTGTCCTCTCCTTTCATCAGAGTCCCACTCACACAGCCAGTCCCACACAGCCAAGATCTTTTTCTTCTCCCCTTTCCTGCAGCCTCAACCCTGGCCTGGACCTAGTTTTTCCTCTGTCTTAATCTCTCTGGCTTTGCACAACCCCACTGGGGATGACTGGTCCTGGTGGGCTGCTTTGTCGCCTGAACCCGGACCTCTTCTCACAGGGTTGCTTAGTTTGGGGCCTAGTAAGCTTTATGTAGCCTTAAAAATAAGGCTAGTTTATCCAGGGCTTGTTGAACTCACAATGGATTAGAATACTGTCTGAATCCAAGAGACCAAGACCATCGATATGCAATATCTTTCTTTTCCATTTACTTCCCAGACATGAACTCTGTATATATCTGTCAAATGATGATGTGCAAATTTCTCAGACTTTATTTTTTTTTTAAATCTACTTAAAAGATGTGGAATGGGATAGAGGGAATGGGGTGCCCCCACTGTGGCCCCATTCACTCTGTTCCACCCAACTACCTTGCTAGGTTTTTTTAAACAACCGTCAGAAATCTGCAGTAAGTGCTGCGAAAGGGGGCTGTGAAGAGAGGACGACCCTAAGATCTCTCCCTCTCGGACTAAGTGGAGATCCAGAAAGGTGTCCCGACGGTGGAAGGCAAAATCCAGAGGGCTTGCCTCCCCCTTCGCCAGAGCATTCCAGTTGGCAGCTAGACAACTGGCACTTGCCAGCTGTTCGCAGCTTAGCCTATCGGCAGTCTCACCTTGTTATTCTGTTGCCGTTGGCACCTGTAGCCCAGGAAAGACTGCATGTATTTTTGGCAGCCCTTTGTATGCACACCGAAATATTGAGGGTGGGGGGGAACTACAAATCATTTGCATGGATATCTGGCACGCCCCAGTTTTTCTTAAGATGGCAAGCCAGCGATAGTGGCTCCAAAGTTCCACTGTGTCCTTGATGGAGTGACAGTCACTGGTGGCAGCGTGGAGCTCCAGGTGGCAGAATGGTGGCACGGCAGTGACAGGCACGCCAAAGCACCTCTTGGGCATCCGTGGGGAGGCTTTCGCTGGTAGGAACTCTGACAAAAATGAGGTTGCGATGAGAAAAGCGCGATGGAGGCAAGACTGGTTCTGATACACGAGTCCCTGAAGTCCTGGCTGGCAGAACAAGGGCCAGGGGAAAGGAAGAGCATTTCCCAGGCAGGCCAGTTGCCTGTTGGCCGCGCTGTGGGTCATTCGGAAAGTAACCCACACTGTGTCGTTTGCTCAGCCCAAGCCCAGTCATGGGTCACCGTTTCTTCCATTTCACAATTGTGCTCACCAGCTTATTTTTGTTGAAATGTAAGGATTATCACCGATATTTGAGAGCTCTGTAACAATCCGTTGGCAAGCTGAATTCCCCCAAGCATTTTACATTCTAATTTTGTGTACTAAATTTGAAAATTTTCCCATGTTTTTGAAAAAAACCTCTGTGTGTGTAAGAGAGAGGGAGGAGGAGGGAGATGGATAATTTCTGCTAAGATGTACTCTTACCAAAGTTAAAAGACCTTTCTGTGGGTGTATTGCTGAATGCACGTTTACTTGTATACACATTGAGAGAGAACATTTAGTAACATCATGCAATTCAATTTTTAAAAGATAGTGATAAAATACACACATATATATATATATATATATATATATATATAAACATAAAAATAATAATTATTATAAGGCATACTGTGAATCAGGATACCATTCTTGCAAGAATCATTCCTAGCCAGGCTAGCATCCTTGAGAAATGTGCTTCTTGCTTTATACAATCAGAAGAAATGACACCGGAACACGCATCTACAAAAAATCATTCTCCAGATTTCTGTTTGCTAGAAGTGTTTGCCTGGAACCATTCATGAAGATTTCCAGGAGAACTTGCAGCAAGAGCCAGTGCTGTCTGCTGCCTCTTCCAGTTCTTCATTTAAAGTCTAATCACTGTTGTTAGGACATACAGTGACATCAAACCTAAGTACCTGGACTAGCAAAAAAATATACTTGGTATCTGACTGATCAGAAATGATGAGGTGGCACTTGGAATGATCCAAGGAAGCATTTTTCCAACATACCTCCAGCAGGATTTCATGCAAACACAACTGCTTCCTCCACCCCAGACAGGACCTGCTGGAAAAGGAAATGTTAGGAAATTGAGCTCTGTGTGTGACTGATCCTCAAGGGTCTGTAGTCTGTAGACAGGCAATGGTGGGTGAAAACATGCTGGTTATCAGGACAAAGATCGTAATCAGAATGCAAACCTTACAAACCTGCTGGGGTTTGTTTGCAGTTGTCTGTCAGAAGAAGATCACAGTACATTGAATGTTCATAGCCACACGCAGAGGGCAGTATACATTTTGCCATCCTTGCTTTCAAGCTCACTTAGGAGGCAGCCCTATTCCCCCTGCCCTCCGTACCTGCTTCCCATGACCAGAGAGAGGTGCAGAGGGGACAATCTCCGGCTCACCTCGCACCAGGTACGTTATCTAGATGGCTGGTTTTGGAGAGCTACATAAAGCCCCAGCAAGGGAGGGCGGGGCAAGGAGGCTCGGACACCAATCGGAACTGGCATAAGTCTCCAGCCCTGCCTTCTCCCCTCACTGCCCACCCCGCTCCCTTTTCCCTCCACAGGGCCCACTTGTGACCTCCACGGGAGGTGCTTGAGGCCCCATCGGCAAGGGTGTTCAAGGATAGACATGATGGGCATGTCATGAGCAGAGCCGGGGGTCAGACTAGATGGCCGGGAGGACCCCTTCTGACTCACTCTGTGTATCTATATAAGAGTCCCCTTGATTTCATTAGGTAAGCCGACAATGTGCTTTATGGACAACCCCGCTGAAATCAGTCTGCCTGAAAGCCAGTCCACTTTCACTGGATCGTGCCCTTGGCTTACAGCAGAGAAACGTGGTGAATGCTCTGCTTTGTCTCCACTCCTCCACTGTGTACAAACTGGAAAAGGTGCAGGGATGCCACGTGAAGGAAGGGGAAGTTTGTATTGATAACCGGAGAACAAATACACTTTGGATGTAGATTTGATTTATATTTAATTGTCACATATCTGACAATTACCTATACATTCAGAACATATATGTGATTTCTTTGGACTTGTGTAAACCTCTGAAAAATAGACTCACACACACACTCAGAAATATGGTGAAGTGCTTCTCATTTGCAGGGTGCTGGTGAGGTAGCCCAGGGAGCCCTTCCCTTCCCTCTGTTGCCGTGTGAATGCAGTCCTGGGCGAGTGCAGAAAAGAACCTTCTCGGAGGCCCTGCGGCTGCAGAAGGACCCGGAGCGACGGCTGCTCTTCATTCCCCTCCACAATGAGAAATGAAAGCAGCCACAGCTCCCATTAGCAGGGTAAAGACTACCAAGAATGATGACTATTGATTGTCTCTCACAGTTTGCCTGCAGTGTACGCACCCCCCATTGCCAAGATCAATAGTCATAAGAGAAAAACTGTTTCATTGTGTGTATTTTTTTTACAGTCCTCACTCTTCCCATACACCGCCATCTGAGAGAACCACTAACTCCATCCTCTGGGATATGGACCCTGAATTGCAGAAACATTTTGCAGCTGCTTAAGTTCTGCAAGGGTCTCAGCTAACCACGCTGGACAGGCAAACAGCAGTGGGATGCCATAGGGTGGCCTTAATTCTACTTTCCAGAGGATAGTCCTCCATCTGAACATATCCTCTAGTTGAAGGGCTGTGCAGTCCACATCCTGTTTGTCCAACGAACCTGGAAGGAGGAAGGGAAGGACTGGTGCTGAGGTTACCCCTCGAAGGTACCGGTCAGACAGCAGGTCGAGCAGGTACACAGGCTACGGAACTACAGAACCACAGACTCTCCATTCTGGTGAGATGCACTGTGTTATTTCTACTTAAATCAGGGTCATTATTTCTAAAGTTGCATCTATACATAATGAGTAGCATATGCAGATCTGTGTCCTCCTTGGTCCTTTATTTGTGATGCATCTCCTCTTTTTCGGTGATGGGTAAGTGGCCACCCTACTATGGCCTGCCCTTGGACAATCAAGGCTGTGTGCATTGGTGGAAGAATATCTGATCCTAGCCCCTCTCCGAAAGCGTTTCTCTCCTCCGGCCATTCCCTGGAAGGCTGTCCAGGAAGCAGGCACCCTTTGGTCAGTCTTCCCACCCTGCTGCGTCATTCCACCATCTTCCCAGCAGGACAACTTGGAGAAGACTGGGCGTGGGGGGGATGCTCTCATTGGCCCCAGCAGTGGTGTGGGCCAGGGGGAGTCAGTCTCTTGTTTCAGTAAAATACATATACATAAAACTATAACATAAATAAATTAACGACCCACTCTGGCTGCAATTAAAATATGATAATAAAATTCAATATTAAAATTTGAAAATATTGATTAAATAAAAAGGTCTTAACCTGGCGCCGAAAAACATGTAACGACGGCGCCAGGCAGACCTCTCTGGGGAGCGCATTCCATTAGCGGGGCGCCACTGTAGAGAAGGCCCTCCTCCGGGTACTCTGTCTCCTAATATCTTTCACGGAGGGTTTCCGGAGGAGGGCCTCTGCCGCCGATCTCAAGGGGCGGGAAGGCAAATAGGGAAGAAGGCGTTCCTTTAGGTGTCCTGGTCCCAAGCCGTTTAGGGCTTTAGGTAATAACCAGCACCTTGAATTGAGCCCGGACTTCGATGGGAAGCCAATGGAACTGATAGAGGACTGGGGTTACATGAGAGTAACGCCCAGTCCCCAACAGCATCCTGGCAGCTCTGTTTTGCACCATCTGAAGTATCCGGACCGTCTTCAAGGGCAGCCCCACATAAAGCGCGTTACAGAAGTCCAACCGGGAAGTAACCAATGCATGTGTCACTGTCGCTAGGCAATCTTCCTCCAGGTGGGGGCGCAGCTGATGGATTAGCCAAAGCTGAAGGAAAGCGCTCCTTGCCACCACTGCCACTTGAGCTTCCAAGGACAGCTCCGGGTCGAGGAGCACTCCCAAGCTGCAGAGTTCAGCTTTGCCTGCAACAGCTTCCAGGCAGATGCCCCAGGAAATGTATGCACAAGCCCAGTAATCATGCCCTTCCCTGCATTGCTTACTCCTGCTCCTGGGCAGGATGTTGTACTCAGAGGGATGGTACCCATGAGCAGAGAGCTGGCATAGTTAGCAATCTCTGACAGCCATATCTTCCCACCAGGGGAAGGGGAGCGAGAGAGAGAGCACACAGATACATACTGATCTAGGAAACTTGCATTCTGCAAGGAGGGTATGGATACGCATTCCTAGCTGCGCCTAGCAGTCCACCCACTCACAGCTGATTCAAATGCACAACAGAGTAACAGAACTCCCACAGCTCACCATTTTCTCTCCTAGGTGGCTTTGCTAGCCCTGTGCTAGAACATCGCCTTGTCTTGCAAAGCAAATGTCCTGTTAGGTAGGGGAAAATACTATTCCATATTTTTAATGCCCCTTTCATCAGGCCATGCAAGTCATGAGGGTGCCAGGGCAGGTGGACTTAACTACTCTTGAGTGCAGCCAAAGAATCACGGAAGGCAAGCCTCCTCTTTTGAGAGAAAGGCAGACAGACAAATAGGCCCACCTTAAGAGTTTTCTCCTAATCAGGCTATATTTCTACCAAATCTCCATTTCCTAGCTAGTGTAGGAGCAGTTTAGCCATCCCTGAAATTGTTACTCATGCCTTTGAAGTAGAACTGCATTTTGCTTTTCCATTCCTATTTCGGCAAGTGCCCCAGCATGTCTTTCCTTCCTGACCACTCACTTTATTCTAGGCAGCTGAGCACAGGAGGCTGAAGATCACCCCAACCTGAATCATTTATGAGTGGCAAAGCATGCCTTTTATTTTTATTAGGTTTAAAATCTAAAATACAACTTAAAAGCTTACAGTTAAAATAATAACATATAAGATTAAACATACAGTTAAAATAAATCATAAACATATTTTGCACTCCATCACCAGGACCAGAGCGTTCATGTTGAAAATGCACTTGAAAAGTCTTTCAGGAAATTCCCCCCTTCCAACATGGCAGTGATTCTTGTGAATGTTCAAATCTTTCCCCTTTTTTAACACAGCAAAAGTGCAAGTTTTCAGGGTAGGAATTGGATTAGCAAACAGGAAGAGGCAGTTACAGCTGGAATTTAGCACATGGATGGGCACCTTGCGGCCCTCCAAATGTTGCTGGACTATAACTCCCATCATACCTCACCATTGGCTATGCCAGCTAAGGCAGATGGGAGCAGAAGTCCTATAACACTGGTCACACATTCCCACCCAGCTTAGGAGATGGCTGGTGCTCAGAACATGCAAATAGACTGCCTGTCTGGAAACACCTTCCTCCCTCCATGTGCCCCAGGGAAATGAGGCAAGGCAAGCGACTGCAAGAGAGAAGGCCTTTTGAGTAGAGGGAGCTCATCTGGGGAATGTCCTCCCCAGAGAGCTCATTTAATACTTAGTTTATGATGCCAATTGCACCTTCTTTGTCCAGGTATGACTTCTTCGAATTAGGCCATAAACACTTTCACACCTATTTCCAAGCTAAGCATTCACCAGAAGACTTTCCAGTAGTATCAGGGAATGTTTCCATGAGCTAACAGTTTACCTAGTTATGCTAGTTATATGCCTAAATTTCTGTTTAGGACAATGACTCTCAACCTTTTCTACGCCCCACACCCCTAGAACATGTTTTAGTAAAGTTTGCAAGCCCTACAAAAGTAATGTCCTATTTGAACATGAAGAAGTCAAATTTCTAATTTGCAAACCACAAACTGAACCACATATGGCACTGCAGGTGAACAAACTGAACTCAAAAAGTAAACGTTTAATTTGGTGCATAAAATTATAAGTTGATCAATTAGAAAAATTGTAAACAGTAAAATCAATCCCAGTTGTGAACATAAAATTCAAAGACTCCTTAGTTCCTGCTTCTCAGCCATGATTTTGTCAAAACTTTTGTGGAACTTTCTTGCTGATTGTGATCCACAAGTCTGCCTGTGGATTCAAGTGCTCCCTAGATTTAGGCTTGATTTACAAAAGGGAAATGAATCCAAATGCAAACAAAATAATAATAAATAATTTTATTATTGGGGTAAATAATAAAATCATGCAAACCACAACACAGCCTTCCTTTTTGCTGCACCTCCTGAAATGCCATCTCACACCTGCTGCAGGTGCAGGCACCCTGGGTTGGGAACCTCTGATTTAAGAACTGTGATAGCAAGATAGATTATGTCCATGAAGCAAATGTGCCCGCATCTTCTTCAACTCTATTTTATCTTCTTTTGAAATGCCAGGGGGATGAAAACAAGCTAAACTTTGGAAATGCATCTTTCAGAGCATAGTCAATTTATGCACACCCACTTACTTGAGAGTAAGCTCAACTGAATTCAATAGGAATTACTTTTGAGTAAGAGGGATTGTGCTGTTAGAGGTGGGTTGGTTTGGGCTTGGGTTGGTTTGGTTTGGTTTGGTTTGGTTTTACACACTGATCTCCTAAATCTAGACCAGGAATAGGTAACCTGATATCATTGACTTTGCTGAGCAGGACAGATCAGAACTGTAGCCCAAAACATCAGGTTGCTTGGCTGACCTAAACTTATTCCTAACCTAAGAATCTCATCCAACCTCTGCCCTGGCCCCAGGCCTACTAACTTACACTTTCCTAACCTAGAGCCCTGCTGATGTTTTGATCTGCAACTGCCATCTACCCCAGTTAGCATGGCCAGTGGATAAGGAAGTTGGGTGCTGTACCCCAGACCATCTGGAGGGCACCACGTTCCAGAACGCTGCACCAGCTCCTTTAACTTTGCCAGCCCACCTCCAGGAAACTTCTTATCTTAATATTCCAGTCTGCCAGCAATTTCACCCTTTGGCTCCAGTTCATTAGAATGCATAAATGGTTAATTAGATCACGTACATTGTCCACTCCTGTAACCATTATGTGATGGGCTGCTTTATCTTTCTTGCAGTTTCTGCTGGAATTTCTGAGTGCATCTTTGCTGCTGACACTTGGGGGTGATTCACACAAGTGTATTCATCACTAGATGACTTCAGCAACTGATGACCTGTACAGATGAAGGAACTTACATGCTACTTCAAATGGGAAACGGTTCAATGGAGTCACTCTGCGCATTCACCTACCATAGGAACATGTACCATAGATCCATGGATACCATGAGTACAGTGATCACCTACCTGCATGTGTGGGTCACCCACAGCCCTTCTGAATTTGGTGCTGCAGGATGCTGTGAACCATGGGTGACTGGTATTAAATCAGGAGTCTTCCACAGCAGCAGTTTACTGTGGGCTCTGTTACCAGGCAGATGTAAGAGTATCCCTATGCTGCATGGATCTCATTCCATCAGCCATAATTCAGTGTAAAGGGATTTCCAAAGCCACACTCTGTAAGTGCGGAAAATTATAACATGATTTCATTGGTGGAAATCATGCAGAAGCAGATTATGACCACACATTAGGTGAGTTGTCCTAACAGTCATGAACTGCCTTGGGAGGCGGTGGGCTTTCCTTCCTTAGGATATTTGGTTTATGCAGAGGCTGGATATCCATCTGTCAAAAGTGCTGGACCTATACGTTTCCTGCACTGAGCAGGAATGAAATAACCTGCAAGGTCCTTTCCAACTCTAGGATTCTATGAAGTGCAGAGCAACCGCATCTGGTTAACAGAGCAAACCCAGTTGAACAGAACAGCCTTGTCATCTTGAGCTCCCATACCAGAAAAGTAGGAAGAGCCTGGGCCTTCAGAGGAGATGACCACAGGTCCGTCTCTGCAAGTGCAAGGAATTCTTCCTCTGAGGCAGATGCTGAGTTCGCCCCTGGTCCCCAGGAGCACCCGTGCCTCCAGCAGCAGGCCAGGAGGGTTTCTTGGAGAAGGAATGCTCAGCTACGAAGGAGGACTCCTCAAGAGAAGGATTCTTGCCGGAGACGTATAACGAAACACCTGAGCAAGGTCCCAAGGCTCTAGTTATCTACGCCTTCCATTTCAGCCTGGCCAGTGCTAGACACAACATGGTTGTTGCAGCTCCTGTATCCAGCATCCTGGCCTATCTTTGGACCTTTGTGTTACCAACTTTGGGATTTCTGCCTGACGGTGCCTTTTCAGAACTCTGATTATACTTGATTGATACCCCATGCTTTGAACCTTGCCTGGACCTTTGATGTCTGTCAGAAAAATTGCCCAGCTTAGAGGCCTCTCCAGGCAGAACCGGACAGCCCTTTATATTACACCATATTTCATTATTTGGTGCAAAGGGATGTGAGATATATTGCCTTATTTCCTCCACAGCATGTGGCCAAAGCAAAAAGGAAGTGCAATACTTGTTAATATGTTTATCACGTGCTTCCCAAGTCCAACTCCACTGAAGGCTGGGAAAGGCTCCTACCTGAAACCCTGGAAAGCCACTGCCAGTCCATTGATGGTGTCAGCAAGAAGGAGCTAAGTGGGTGAGAGGCTGCACTCAAATAAGAGCACTTCCTGTGCTGGTACAACCTTTCCCAACCTGGTGCCCTCCAGATGTTGGACTGGGAAGGATGGCAGTTGCACCTCAGGGGGCCCAGGCTGAGGATGGCTGTTTCCTATGGGTGGTTCAGAATTCAAGTTGCCGGTCATAAAAGTACATGATGAGAGTTGCACTCACAGGCTCATCAGCCTCTAATGAGTATGGCAAAAATCATCCTATGTCAGAGAAGGCAGTGCTCTGTAATGGAGCCCTCAAAGAGCCCAGAAGCAGCGGAGTAGATGTGTTCTGTAATGCCTGCCTTAACGGAATCTGCGAAATAAGTCTGTTTACTACCATCTAGTCATGAAGTGTAGGCTGCATAGCTCAAGTTATTACACAACAAGGCAGGGGAACAACTCTCAACCCCTGGTGAGTATCATTAGTTGCAATTGTGCAATTTAGTGTAATACACCATAGTGTTGGTTAATAGCATTATATAAATGCTTTGTATTTATGTTTTTGAATACGCAGTTACGAAAACTCTTTCATAACAGCAATGTAGGGCAAGGATGTATTGCCTTGAAATTGCAGGCTACGCATGGCCCTCTGAGTAGTGCTCCTTGCTCTTCTATGACTCTGTAGCTCCCATCAGTGACCACCAGTTGTGATGCCCTGGGGTTACAGGCAGCCTGCCCTGCCGTGCCAGTTGCTGGGGCCAGGAAGACAGGGCTGGGAGATGCTGTCCCACCTCAGTCCGGCTTCTCAGAAGCATCTGGTTGATCGCTGTGCAGACAGAATGCTGGACTAAAGAGGCCTTTGGTGTCATCTGGCCTTTGGTGTCATCGCTTTTCTGTGTTTTGAAGATTTAGGCTCACTACATGTGGCTCTAGATGAGAGAAAATTGCCACATGTTGCAGGGGGAAGGAGAATCTTCATGGCTGCTACCACAAGTATAATTGGTTCTCCACGTAGAAACGGAATGATTCCTTAATAGTCAGTGTGGGGTAGTGGTTCAGAGCGTGGGACCAGGACTCAGGAGATCTGGGTTCTAGTCTCTGCTCAGCCATGGAGCCAGCTGGGTGACTTTGGGCCAGTCACTGACTCTCTGCCCAGCCTACCTCACAGGGTTGTTGTTGTGGGGATAAGACTGAAAGAGGGAGGAGGAGGGAAAAGGTGGGCTATGAGTATAATAAATAAAAAATCAATAGCAGTCACTAGAAATGCTGTGTTTTTATTGAGCGATTTTAAGTAGCTCTAGGATGGTTCATAACATCAAAATGCAAGGATAAAATAGAAGATGGCACCAAACCAAAAACAAAAAGCACAAGCAGCAACTAAAACCTGAGACATCAGTGAGAGGAACAAGAGGATAGGACAGGTAGCACCCAGGGTCTGAAAGGAAGCAGAAGACCAGGCACCAGTCAGACCACCTATGGAAGGGGTGCCATGACTTGGTGCCACCAGAGAAAACTCTCCCTCCCCAGCCCCTGGGACTAACCTCAGTAAAATCCTACCTGGCAGGCAGGTCCCTGTGTGAGGAAAGCAGGCCCACCAAATATCTCCCTTATTTATGCTGCAGTGCTCTCATACCACTGGCTCTATTTAAATCCCTAAAGCAGGGGTCCCTGACCTTGATGGGCTCCTGGGCACAGTAGGGGATGTGAGAAGCCGCTGTGGGTACCGCCGCGTTGCCCAGTCAACGGATGGCCACGCTGGGGTCTACCTGCGACACCTGTGAAAGTTAGGCTGCATCTTATGCGGCAAAAAACTGTTGCTTTGTGCGGATTGGCCACTCCAGTGAGGGTGGCCACCCCAACATCTCTTTAACGAAGGATTGTTTCATTCTGCTAATTGCTAGTGGCACAGCTAATGCTTCTTTTAAATGTATTTGGGCAATATCTAGTAATTGCTTTTTCTTTTGTTTGCCTGTTTCAAGAAAATTAGCAAATAGTCAGCCTAAATGGATTCTCAGCACCCTTTTGACAGATCAAGGCTGTCATTACAGCACTAGAAGGCTAAACTGTCACCTCCGAGAATTTAGTGGACTTCGCCTGGCATTTAGCCGCCAACATCAATGGATACTTATTTGGATATGTGGGCCACCTTCGTTGAATCCTGCGTATAATTGCTAGAACCCTGAATGCATTCCATACAAATCCAAGTGTGCATTTTTAAATGGATGAATTAAAAAATACACGAAAAATGCCAAGTAGTCATGAGCTTCTTGTAAGGGACCATTCGGCAGGCACCATGGGAGGTGCCAGCAGGACTTGAGATGGGGACCCCTTTCCTAAGTAAAATACAAATATTAAATAATTAATAATTAAAAACGTCATGACACTAAAGCGGGTATTGACAGAATCCCTCACAGGTCACGAGTTCTGTGAGCAGTTGTGTTTTCAAGATGCCCTCAGAACATACCACCACTTCCGCTTCGTGCAGGAGAATATTCCTAAGGGTGGGTGCCTGCTTATGGGATCACCAGTATTGCCTCCAAAGAAAATTTCAGGAATCAACTGGGTATAGTGAGAGAAATATAGACAAGTAGGTTGGTTTTCTTCCTCTAGGTCTTTAAAGTTAAATTTGCTACAGTAACTGGAAAAGTTTTCTCAACCAGTGGTAAGAGAATGGCACTCCATACATCATCAGCTGGGCTTAGTTACCTGTCAGCTTCAGAGCAGTTTATTACTTCTCATGGAAACAGCTCTGAAATTGTTTACATGATCAAGAGGACTAAAATGAGCACATATTTATCACTGGTAGCATTTTGCCGGTGATGGAACCTCTGTGAGATGGAAGAGCGTAGGAGGAAGGGAGAGTGAAAAGAGACATCCTTCAGGTGGAAGAGAGGGTAAAAGCAAACGAGCGGAGTTTGATAAGGGAGGAAGATGCTAGCTCTTCTCCCACCAGGTCAGGTCATCCTTTTTTAAAGTATTTAGCCCTGAGAACATTTCTAAATGATAATTATAGCTGCAAAAAGCTAGAATGAAGCCCAGCTGCCCTCTCTTGTCATGCAAGAATAGCCTGTCTCCCGTTTCTGCACTACCAGAGGAGCTGTTTGCAGAAATTACCTTCACTTTGGTTTCCATATTTATTTATTCAGTACATTTGCTGGCTTATTCACAACGTGAACGTGGTGATTTAAAATAGAGAAAATGTTGGAATGCTTCATCTTCCAAGGAGGGTTGGCTCAGAAATGGGTGTCAGCCAACAACAGGACACTTACTATTTATTTATTTGTTTATTTATTTATTTAGTCCCATTCGCATGAGCCTCATACAATAAATAAACAAACATACATACAATAAATAAACACAATACAAATAGTGCACATAAAATCCAGATTCACCCTGGCTGCAAATTAAAAACCTATAGATGATATTAAAAATGGTTAAAATACTGTTTAAATAAAAAGGTCTTAGCCTGACACCGAAAAACAAATCACGACGGCACCAGGCGGACCTCTGGGGAGCGCATACCGTAGGCGGGGCACCACCACAGAGAAGGCCCTCCTCCGGGTATTCACCCTCCTAATGTCTTTCATGGAGGGTTCCCAGAGGAAGGCCTCTGCTGCCGATCTCAGGGGGCGGGAGGGCAAATATGGAATTGCCATTCTTGGCGACATTGCACTGAGAAGCAGGGGGAATAGCTGACTGGTCTTGCCCACATTTTAGGTCCAAGGCCTGGGCAGGCAGATGGGGAAACAAAACACATTGCTGCAGTGATGGGTAGGAAGAAAGCAGGAGCACATGATCCATGGTGACAAACAACAGCAACAACAAAACACATTTTTCATCTCCATCTGGGGAAAGATGTTTGAAAAAACCATCTCTGTCTATAGTACAATCCTTTTGCTTCCCAGTGACTGGGAAAGATTTCGAGATAGTCTCCCAAAATACAGTTCTTGCAAGCATCAATGTTATCTATTGGTATATAGATTCATATTGCAAATTACATGATTGCATAATACTACTAAATTCACTCGGCTGCATTCAGGTGAGGCAGCAGCAGCTGTAATAGAATAGCCTAAAGTAAAATCAACCTGGGCTCTCTCAGGGAATTTATCAGAGTAATTGTTCCCATTTCTGGCAGGTGAATCAGTAACACAACCAGGAAATAGTGACATTTCATCTGCACATCGACAGTTTTTAATAAACGAAACCTGTGACTTTAAAGAAATCAGTGTTGCTCAAATTTGTTTTTGGTTCAAATACCACAACTGCACTGGGGAAATTAATAAGCCAAGTTCCTGTTGATCCTAATACAAAGCTCCAAGTCAGAACCAACTTGGATTGTTCAAGTATTCATGAACTTGTATTCAGGTCCTTGCTGTTTTGGTGCCAACGGGAATTTTGCAATAAAGCATACGAACTGACTGCAACATCACGGCACATTTTGATGGCCCACTTGCTCCTACCACGTCTGGCCTCCTAATTCAGATTGGATACATTTTACTATGACTCAGCGAAGGAGAATATTGTGAGCCTGCTGATTATTTCCTCTCTATCTACACATTTGACATCTCCAACTGTCTCTTTGATAGTCTGACTAGGATGCCTCATCCCCATATCAAACGCTCTTAGGTTAGTGCCACAGTCATTTCCCTGTGGCTGCTGCTTCTCTTGCCTTCTCTCTGGCCTTCCAATGTCATACTTCAGTTATCTTACCAAGCTCCACTGCTAAAACAATCTCCCTCATTGTCTAGGATAGACTCATGGGATGCCTTTCCTCAAACCCCTACATTGGCCTAGATCATAAAATAACTTGGCTGCAATCCTAGGCACATTTTCATGGGAGTAAGTCCTGTTTAAACTCAGTGAGGCTTGCCTCTGAGTAGACATGCCTAGGAGAAGGATTTCTGGCCCTTTAATCCCTGCTGCAGCCACCTGAACCCATACCACCACCACCACCACAAGGAGGAGGAGGAGCAGCCGCCACCAAAAACCCTCCAAACAAAGTGGGATCGAGGATCAGCCAAAATCAGCTTTATTTTTCTTGATTTTAAAAAGCATTTACCCCCTTGTTTTTCAAAAGAAACTCAAAAGTGGTTTCTGACAGCAAAATGCGCACAAGTGTTGACCTGCAGGTCACTGCCCCGACTCTGCTCCATCCCCATAAGCTTCCTTCACTCATCTTTGCCCCTTCCTCACGGCAAGGGTAGGTGGGATCTTTGGCCCCGGACAGCTTGCTGGACTGCATCACCCATCATCTCCCGCCATTGGCCACGATGACTTTGGCTGAAGGAAGCTGCAGTCCAGCACCATTGGGAGGAGGCCCACAATCTCCCCAGCCAGCCTTACAGAGTGGCTGTGGAGCTCTGAGGGCACTCTGGCCCACATGCCCGGCCTGGGATGGCTCAGGCCAGGCAGGCTTGCGTGCCAGTGGCCAGGAGGACCAAAGGCTGGCCACCTTGTGCTGCTTTCTGGGCTGACCGCATGGTCTGTGGGAGTGTCAGCCTTGCAGTTGTCTTGCTCTGCTCCCCAAAATTCACAATTTCGTCCTTCCACTGGTCAAGTTGCAGGCACAATCGGGAAGAAATTATGATTAGAATACCATCTTGATAGCATATCCTTCAAAACACCTGAGCAAAGTGTCCATAGCTGAGATGCATTTCAGCTTAAGCCAATTTAGGGATCTTGTATCAAATCCAAAACCTCTCCAGCTGGGTGAGACACAGGATCCTGACTATGCAAGGTGGATGAGCTTGCAGTTCTTCACATTCATGTCATCCTTCACTTGTCTGTACCTTTCATCCTTTCATTGCCTGTCACATAAGAAATAGGACATTGGGGAGTTGATATTTTGATGATAACTAGCTTCTCTTGGCAAGACCCTTTTCCCCTGAAGATGCTCCATAAAAAGACAGGAGAACTTACAGCATATTATAATGACTGTTGCTCCTGTTGTTATGGCAGCAAATTCTGACGAAAAGATTCCCCTGTATCATGATTGTGGTAATTAAAGCTTCCACATGTACATATCAAGGATGTTAATCATTACTAAATTGATATGTTACCATCAGGGCCCCAAGACACTGCAAATGGATCCATACTTCCCTGCCCTACATACTAATCATAAATTGCTCTATTCCTTCCTTTCCCCTCTGTGATCACTAATCATCTCCACCAAAACTGCATATTGAGTTACCAGTCAAATCTATGGATGAGCCCCCAAAGAGCCTTCGAGGTAGTTCTCATGAAACTTTAATTCAAATACGTTGCAGATCATCTCAAGCAGCCATTAAAATCCATTCCAAACAAGATATATGGACGGCAGCTGTGGATACATACAGTTGTATAATTAAAGTAATAATTAATCCAATAGGCATGCACTAAGCACCACCCAACAAGCGGCATCTTCGGGGTAATCCACTTCCCCACTACAGTGGGTGGCACAAAGAGCCTTTGAGCCTGTGGGGTGGCCTGCAGTCGAGCGGAACCTGGTCCTTCAGGGCTGTCATGGCCCGTACGCTGACTCCACCACTGCGATCGCCTCACGGAGCATGGCAGCTCGGCAAACACGGATGCGGCTGCCATTCCAGAGCCACCAGGTTCTAACATCTAATAGGGAGCAGGTCAGAGAGAGGAGGGAGGACTCCTCCTCCAGCATCAAGGAAGTGAATTATGTTCTGGTGACCTCAGAAGTTGCAATCGCCCTAGGGCAGCACCCTGCTCTGAAGGATTTCACCTAAACCGGGCAGATCTTGGGTAGCTCGGCTTGGATAGATTGGCTTTTCACCCAGCAGCCAGAGGCAGCGCAGCCCACCCGTGAGGCAAGAAGAGACACCCACACAAGGCAGCAGAGCTGGGACAGGGCAAAGAGTGCCACCCCCTGCTCCAACCCACAGCATGCCCCAGGCCATAGGCACACCATCACCACCTCCAGGGACCACTCCAGAGAGTCCCGCTGCCTTGTCTCTGTGTTTGGCATGGCAAGCGGGCAGGCCATAGGGCTGTTTGGGGCAGCTGGCAGCCCTCTGTTGCTTGGGGTCTCCAAGGCTCTTCTTGTGAGATCTCAGCACTCAGCTGACCCCTCACAGTATCTCAGCCACGTGCTGAGATTTCTTGAGATGCCGGAGCCATGAGATAGGAGCTTCCTGCTGCTGTGCAACCACCTCCCCCCTCCTGCCTCCACAAGTCCCATCCCAGAGAGCTGCCGCACAGCAGCAGAGGAAAGGCAGAGGGGCTGGCAGAGGCAGGAGGGGCCAGGTGGGATGGAGGGATCCATCACAGCAGTGCACCTTCTTTTGCTTCCAGCAGCAAGAGTGCTTGTGCCAAGGCCAGTCAGAGGACGTTCTTAGGTGACACCCTGGAGACCTTTTTGCCTGGAATTTGTGAATGCTCCCAGTGCAAGAGAGCCAGGCTAGTCCATTGTGGTCTACTCTGGCTAGGGACAAGCAGATCTCCTGGTGCGAAGGCAAAGGTTGTTCCCATCATCCACCAATGGTGATGGTGGGGATTGAATCTGGGAATTTCTGTGTGCAGTGCACATGGTTTATTTATGTACTAGATGTTTAGCCCAACTTTCCTTCAAGCAGCCCAGGACTGCATACCTTTTCCTTCCCACCCCCAATGCCTCCCTTTTATCTTAGTGACAATCCTGTGAGGTACACGTGGCTGGACCAAGTTCCCCCGGTAAGATTCACAGCTGAGAGAGATCTGAACCCAGGTCTCTTGAGCCAACATTATGGCCCAAGGTAGACAAGGTTCATTCTTTGATGCCCACCCAGGTACCCTACTCCACCCATGTTTAATTTTAAGCATGTTTGCATATTTTCTTACTGGCAGCTGAGACTGTTGGCAAACAAAATGGAAGCCTCAAGCTGCCGCCACTGCAATCCCAGGAATGCCGCTGGGCCTGTGACTTGCCTTCTGTGACCAACCATGCCCAGTAGTGACAAGAAAGTTTCTCAAGTTCCAGATGTGTCCACAGGCCGCAAAGCTTGCCTACTCGCACGCTAACCAATACGGCACACCAGCCATCTGAAGCCTCTCTGGTCATGTCAGCCATGAAGCAGTCCAACAACCAGAATGCCAACCAGTGGAAAAGCCTAAAGAATGGGCAATTGCAAACGAGAATTTTCATTGAGGAATTAGTGTGACTTAGAAGAACTGAGATTAGTACTGGAATGTTGCAGTGGATTATACCCCAGCATGTCTGCATATTATTATTACATTGGATTTATATCCTGTCCTTTTCCTATTGAGAGGAAACCACGGCAGTTTACATGGTTCTCCTCCTCCCCATTTTTATCCTCACAACAACAACCTGGGAGGTAGGTCACTCTGAGAGTCTGTGACTGACCCAAAGTCACCCAGTGAGCTTCATGACTGAACGGGGACCACGTCCAAGATCTTGCAGGTCCCTGGTCCAGCGCTCTAACTGCCACCCCACCCCACCCCACCCCACCCCAGCTTTCTTCTTTTCTGCATTTATAACATAATGTATAACTTAAGCTTCCATACACCTGAAATGCTGGTTCCTGCCACATCCTGGAAACTTAGGCAAGATCAGGCCTACTTGCAATAAGGATGGGAGACTAAATGTTGTGAATCACCCAGAGAACTTCAGCTATGAGCAGTATAGAAATGTAACGTAATAACAACATTATCAGTTCCCAGTACAGCTTATTTTGTTTGCTCAGTATTGACAGCCAGAAAATATTCATTTTTCTTCTACATCTGTCATCTTCCTTGATCCCTTGATAACAAAAAGACCATTGGCAGAAGATGCCAGGATCAGATATTATTGTAAACCAGCAGCATTCAATGCTATTGTCCTCCCCAACACCCCTAGGGCAAAGTAAAGAAAGCTGGTTTGGCTTTCTGTGTTCAAGTTCAGCATGAAATTTGATTATGTCCCTGGAATCTAAAAGTGCACATAGAGGTTTGCACTTTCACATCAGTAGGAACACAGGAATCAACAAAAAGAGGTTCGGAGGATTTTGCCAATTTGTTTTTCAGTATCCCTGTACAGATGAATTTTCAGCATGCATTCTGTTAGGGACAGATTCTCAGCTTGATCTGTGCTTTCTTTCCAGAGTAACCCCACTGATCTTACCCAGTCAACTGATTGGGTAAGGTATTACCCATCACAGGTATACCATAGAGTGGTGGAACACAGCCTTTAATGATCTGAGCTGTGAAACATTTTCTAAGGGAAGAGAGAGTCTTTCAACTCAGCTCTGCAGAAAGATACAAAATCCCTAATAAATGTTGCAAGTCAGCCCCCCAGCCCCCACCCTCGCACACTCCTGACTAGAAGACTTTGAACTTCAGAAAAGTGAAACTTACCAGGTCGCTGGTGAGTTTTCTAAGCATGTTTTAGAGCTCTTTGCAGATATGGAAACTTCTAAGAGAGCAGTATTCTGCATTAGCTCCAGTTTTGAGCCTATTTTAACCATGATGCTGTGCTTTACAAAAGCAACATAAACACCAGCAACTGAGTGAGCCGAAGTGAGCAGTACTTGGCTAAAGGTAAATGAAATGTTCAGTATTTCATGGTTGAAGGAAGAAAGAAAGAAACGTTGCCCCCCAAGTTTCTATACTGGGACTGATGTTGCTTCATTTTTTCAGAAATGATCTGGAGTCAAGGGTTAACAGTGAGACAGCTAAGTTTGCTGATGGCAACAAATTATTTTGGATGTTGAAACACCAAGCCAGTTGTGAAGATCTTTGAAAGATTCCTTGGAAACTAGATGGATGTGCAACAAAATGGAAAATGAGGTTCAGTGTCAGTGTAATGTGATGGACATTGCAACAAAACAAATATTATTTTTTGTTACATCGATATTCCTCCTCTCCATTTTATCCCCATAACAAATCCATGAGACAGTTTAGACCGAGTCAGTGACTTCAGTTAAAATTTGCTACTCTTTGAGGTCCTGCGCATTTTGCCTTTGGTCCCATCATTCCTCAAATGCAGCCTGAGAGCTTCTTTAAAACTTCTCCAATGGAGTGATAGGTTGGATGCCCCTGGACTAGACAAAACTTTGCCCTGAACTTGCAGAGTTCTTTCTATAGTGCTAGGCTGACATTCTCTTTTACATTATTCATTCATGTTGATTATAGCCCCAATTTTACATGTAGAAACATCTCTGATGTTTAAGGGACAACAAAGAGGAGGAGCAATGGAAGTTCAGTCATTGTTAAGCATGGCAACTATAGGAGGTGCTTTGAGGTTCAGGGAAGAATTCTTGTAGAAATCTTTTCTCTCCAAGCCCCAGGCCAAGGACTTCCCCTCTCTCTCTTACGAGGAATGTTAGAGCACAATCTCCATGTGCCTTGTGAGATGTTAGAACCAGAACTGTAGTTTAGAAGCAGGAGGCCTGAGAACCAAGGCATGATTGAGTTGTTTTGTTTTTAATATGCTACAGCCAGATCCAATTTCCTTCGGGAATTCCTTCCTGCTGTGAAGCATCACCATGCACAGGAAAAAAATGTTAGTCGGATGTTAAACAAGGTTCTCTTAGGACATTTTCACATGCCAAGCTTCAGTAATGCATAGGTGTGACACAGAAGCAGCTTCAGTCAGACTCACTGTGCATACAAAAGCTCATGTACGGTACAGACCTCCCTCCCTTTCTTTAGCTCCAGATGCACTGTGGTCTCTTCCTCAGCATCTCTTTCTCTCCCCTTCATCACAACTCACAACCCCCAAATCTGCATCTTAGAAGGAGGCCAGTTCAAAAAAGCATACATGGAGCAGAAGTCTGAAAGGAGCTGTCATGGGGAGCCCGTGGTTGTGCACCAGATGTGCAGAACCTCTTCCAGCTCAGAGGCCAAACTTCATTTTGGAGACACTCCCATAGTGAGTGGGGTCCGGGGCAAAAGGAGCAGCACCAAAAACTAAGTCCCAGGAATGTGTGGAGGGGGGAAGCTGCACAAAAGCTGAGGAACCAACGAGCGACTGGTGTTTGAGGGAGGGGGATAGAGGCAAGGAAGAGGGCATGGCCTCCCAGGGGGCCCTACACACACATACACACAGGGCCAAACTGGGACCACCCAGAGGGCTGCAGCTGGCCCTGCAGAGTGACGTCCCACATTCCCAGTCCAAGCACACCCAGAAAAATCGGACAAACCCAGAGTCTTCCCACGGCAGCTCTTCACTCCTCCCCAGCCTTGTGTTGATAGTGTGGCTGCAGCAACAGCAGCCTTCTCTGTTTCCCTGCATGCTTCCCTGGGGCGTGCTCTCCACCCCACTATCCAGCGTCCTCCAGATGTGTTGGACTAAAGCCCCCAGCATCCCGCAGCTAGCACTGTAGCTCTGGGTTGCACTCCAAGAAACCTGGAGGGCACCATACTGGGGAAGATGATCTTTAGTATTCACCAACACCAGACAGCCTTTGGATTTGGGGTAGATGGATCCCATAACCCGGGACCTTATAGGTAGTAATGCTATGTTCGGCTTTTAGTTCCTCAGTCTCATCCATCGTTCCAACAAAGCCTCCTGAAGCACAATCAGCTAGAAAATTCTGGGCCTGTGAGTGTGCTGATCCCCTTCTCTTGAACTTCCACTGGACGCACCCTGCAGAACTGCCTGGTGGACTCTGCATCTGGCTGTAAAGAACAACAACTTTCGTCCAGCCATTGGGGATCTCTCTATGGGGGGGAGGGTATGTTTAAATTAATGAAGCCCAACAATGGACACTTTAAAAACAGCCAGCAGTCCTTTGAAGTTCAAAGTCAGCTTGGCTTTTCCTGTCTTTAAGTCTGAGCAACATCAAAAGTTTATTTCCAGGTTTTGTAAGAAGTGACTTGTAGATAAAATATCAGTTTCTCCCACCTGGTTTTTATAGCAGCAGTATTTGGACATGAGTTATTATGGCTTAATTGTTGTGGGCTGCTTGTGGATAAACACTTTCTGTACTGTATTTTTATTCATTTTAAATTATATTTTAGGCTGCTTATTTAGATTGTGTTGACAATATATTGTGTTTGGAGTTCATTCTGTTATATTAAACTATGGAGGGGGGTTTTTTTTGTTTTGTTTTTTTTGTAAATCTCTTCGAGACAGCTTTTTAATGGTAGAAATGAAATAAGATGAAACTCAGATGCCACAAATTCCAGCAACTGAAAATACAATCCCCCCACGGAGATGTGAGACCCATGAGGACAATTGCAGCTCACATTTCCACAGCAAATCTGTAACAACATGATAACTCATTTGTACAAATTGGACCTTGATGTTAAGAACTGTCTTCTTCTACTCTCAGTCATTTGGGAACATATGATAAGGCTTTCAATCAGGTCCTGGGATTTATTATTGATTATTAAAATTGGTTGGATGTGTATATGTGTATGTTGTCTGTTCATGCCAATAGTTTTATGTAAAATACTGAGATTTTAAGGATTTAACAAGAACATTGGAAGAGCTCTGGTTGATCCACCAAGCCCAGCATTCTGTTCACACGGTGGCCAAGCAGCTGCCCCAGGATCCCACAAGCAGGACAGGACAGGAGTGTAAAGGCTTCCTCCAAAGCAAGATCCCTGCAACTGGTGTAGAGACACCCACTGCCTCTATTACCGGAGGAAGCCTGTAGCCATGAGGACTAGTCGCACGGAAAGACTTATCCTCCATGCCTATGTCAGATCCCCTTTTAAAGCCACCTGGTTTGGTACCCATTAGTGCATCTTGTGGTATTGAATGCCTTAATTTAACTATACACTGAAAGATGTAACTCCTTTTATCTGTCCTGATACAATCAGTTTCATGGGATGATCCCAGGTTCCAGAATTAGGGGAGGCGGAGTCTCCCTCTCCATTTTGTCCACACCAGGCATCCTCGTGTACATCTTTATCCGATGTGCCTTTTTCCAATCTAAACAGTCACAGATAATGCAAGCTCCCCCCATGGCAGAGTTGCACTAGTCCCTTGATCATTTCTCCTGCCTTTTTTTTTTCAGCTGACAATATCCCTTTTTAGGAGTGGTAATGTTTGTAAACTGCACACAAACCTTTGACTGTTAGGTACCGCTGCAATGTAATAAATGAGAAATTTTGAAGATAAAGCTATACATTTGTGATCCAGCCTAGCTCTGCATCCACACAGGTTTCGATTCACAGATTGCTGAAATACAAATAACTTATCAGTGGGAACTACTAGGAAATTGGCCATGCATGGTCATTCAATGCCCTATGATGTCAACAAATTTCTTAGCAATACAGCCACAATTATAAACAACTGAATTTTCAGGTGATTAGGATCCCACTGTCTTCCGCTCACATCTGACAAAGCAGTATCATCTGGCAAAATATTTTCTTCATACTGAATTTGATTTGGATGATACATACTTTTCCATGTCTTATACACAAGGGGCCTTGTGAATTTATGAACAGACAGAGGCTGCATTTCTATTTAGTAATATATTTCTAGCAGATTTGTTCTTCAGATGCTTTCATGGCTTGGAGTTTGAGCTCTTGCAGAAGACAGTGAAATATATACTGCCATCTGGTTTGCACTCCCTTATATCTCTGCATGCAATCAGGGGAAGGACAAGCTGGAGGGGCAGAATGGCAGCTAAAGATTGATAGGCAAATAGTCAAGGATCATCTAAGTGGGTTGAATGAGTTCAATCTCCAGGGCCCGATGAACTCCATCTTAGAGTCATAAAGAAGCTGGTAGAAGACCTCTCAGAATCACTCTCTATTATCTTTGAGAAATCATGGAGGATGGATGAAGCGTCAGATGATGGGTGGAGGGCTAATGTTGTCCCTATCTTCAAGGAGGGCAGAATGGGAAATCCTGGGAACTACAGAACAGCCAGTCTGACATCAATCCCTGGGAAAATCCTGGAACCAATTATAAAGCAGTCAATCTGCAAACACCTTGAAAACAATGCAGTGATTACTAGAAGCCAACATGGATTTCTGGAGAACAAATTCTGCCAAACTAATCTGATTTCATTTTTTGATTGGGTAGCCTCCCTGATGGACTGTGGGAATGATGTGAGCATAATCTATCTTGATTTCAGCAAAGTTGTTGACAAAGTACCCCATGATATCTCGATTGGCAACTAGCTAGAAGTGGGCTAGGTGGAACAACTATCAGGTAGATCCACAACTGGCTACAGAACAGGACTCCAAGAGTGCTCATCAAGAGCACCTTTTCAAACTTGAAGAGCCCTTACAAGTGTTCAGTCCAGGATTCAGTGCTTTTCATTAATCCATTAATGATTCATATAAGGAAGTGCAGGAAATGATTATCAGATTTGCAGATGACACAAAACTAGGTGGGATAGCTAAAACCGCAGAAGACAGAAAAAAGATTCAAGGTGATCTTGGATAGGTTGGAGCACTGGGCTGAAAACAACAGAACAAAATTCAACAGGGACAAGTGCTGAGTCCTGGCACCTAGGAAAAAGAAACCAAATACATTGCTACAAGATGGGGAATACTTGGCTCAACAATACTGCAAATGAGAAGGTTTTTGGAATTGTTGTAGATCGCAAGCTGAATATGAGTCAACAATGTGATGTAGCTGCAAAAAGGGCACATGCTATTTTAAGCTGCATTGATATATCACTTTTAAATCCCGTGAAGCACTAGTTCCCCTTGACTCAGCACAGCTTAGGCCTCATCTCAAGTACTGTGTCTAGTTCTGGGGGCTACATTTTAAGAAAGATGCAGACAAGCTGGAGGAGGTTCAGAGGAGGGCAAGAAGGGTGATCCAGAGAGTAGAAACAAAGCCCTGTGAGGAGAGATTGAGAGAACTGGGCATGTTTCACCTTGAGAAGAGAAGACTGATAACACCCTACTAGTACTTGAAAGGCTGTCACAAAGAAGGACAGGATCTCTTCTCATTTATCCCAGACACGGGATAACAGGCTCAAGTTACAGGAAGCTAGATTCAGGCTAGAAATTAGGGAAAATTTCCTGCCTGTATGACAATGGACACCAATGACCTAGGGAGGCTGTGGGCTCTCCCACACCGGAGGCACTCAAGATGTGACTGGGCAGCCCCCTGAGAGGGATGCTTTACCTTGGCGCCCTGCACTGAGTCAGAAGTTGGACCCAATGGCCTTCTGGCCCCTTCCAACTCATTATCCTATTAAATAGAATAGAATCCTATTCTATGAATTTGATCAGGGGTAGGCAATCTTTGGGGTGTGAGGGCACCATTGGCAATGTGAGGAGCCATGGGCATGGAAGCTACGGCTTACCAGACAGAAGTGGCAGGAGCCCCTTGTTCTTTGGCTCAGCAACCAGCAGAGGAAAGTGTCGACCTGCTGCCACCACCATCTCCATTTCCGAAGAACATCTCTATGCCCAACTTGTGCTCCACAGGCGTTCATGGCAAACGAAGAGAGCAGCAGCCGGAGGCCCACACGGTGCTTTGCAGCAGTCCCAGCAGCAGCAAGCACAAAAATGTATTAATTAACCAAATGAGATTAACGGGTCATCTTAGCAGCAGTGGGGCAGCTGACCCTGGCTTGGCTCCTGCTAGCCCTGTCCTTCAAAGGATGCATACAGGCTGAGCTATAGAAATGAAATAAATATTACTGCCACTCCCAGCGTTCATGCTCACATCGTAAATGGATTTGAATCACTCCATTCGCTGAAAGCCTACACTTTAACCAGATTATAAATCCAAGCTGGGGAGATCTAGCTGGCTAATAGGAGATTTGTCAGCGCCCCATTCCCCTGCCAGAATATATTTTAGTTTTGTTTTAGTTTTTTAGGGTTTCTTTTTTTTTTCTTCTTTTTTTTTTTTTTTGTTTAAATATACCATTAAGTTACCCAGAGCCTCTGAAATAGGGGATATCCAACCAAATAGATACATTAGTTTTACACTTATCACATCTTAAACTAATCATATGCCCATTGACTATTACACTTTTCTAATCAACTGCTCTTGGGGAGGAAAGGAAAACATTTCACAACTGGCCAGTCAAAAGTAGAAGAAGCAGTCAAAACAGATGGCAGATTGTTTGTCTTCGCTTTTACTCCAAAAAAGCTCCTAGCGTCCTAAGGCCATACGGTGATTTTGCCTTTTTCCGAACGCCTAGACCGGAACTTTGCTCCAAAGCACCTACTATTTATCCCTTCCTTTCGCTCCTCGATCGCCCCGACCCGTCCTGGCGCGCCACTGCGTCTTCCTCGGGCTTACAGAATCTCTCCCCGGGACCCTTCAGATGCCGCTGAAAAGCGTCCCCCTCGCAGGGCGCAAAGAAGGGCAAGACCTCGGGACGGGCATCAGCGCGCGGTGCGGAAGGCCACCGAAGGGCAGCGCTCCCAGGCAACAGGCATGTGGTCGAAGAGCCGCCCGCCCCTTTCCGTTACATATATAAAGCCTCGTTTTCGGACGGTGGAAACAAGTGTGTCGAGTGAGGCTCGGTGATCTTTGGGAACTCTGAGCGGGTACGAGCGTCCAGGACCGTATCCAAGGATAGTGGAGACAACGGCCCCGCTCCGAGCGGGGCCACGCGGGGAGGCATCTTGGCACGGGGCGGCGCTGGCAAGCCGGGGATGAGCCCGGGCCCCGCTCGCCCCTTTGGCCCGCGCTGCTGCCCGGGCTCGGGGCTGCCCGGCGGCGTGCAAGCGCGGCCCCCGCCCCCTCCCGCGCCCCCCCCCGCCCCGAGAGGGAAGAGCACGGCTGGCCGGGCGGCGGGAGCGGGAGCGCGAGCGCGCCTCCGCGGCTGCGTCTTCCCTCCGGCCGTGGGGAGCAGGCGATGGTCCGGGAGCCCAGGGCGGCCGGCGCGCGGCGACGATGCTAGCCCCCCCGCCGGGCGCGAGGAGCGGCTATTTTTAGACAGCCCTGCGCCGGCCCCCCCCCTCCCCCGCCACCGCACCTCCTTCGCTCCCCTCGCAAAGCCTGGCGTGCGAGCGCCGCGCGGGGAACGCGAGCCGAGGCGCCGAGACCGCCGCGACCCCCGGCGAGCGACCCGGGCGGCCAGCCGCGCAGCGAGGAGCCTCCCGCCGCCGAGCGCCCAGGTCGGTACGGCTCGTTCGGTCCCCGGCGCCCGCCCGCCCGCCTCGCCGCCGTGGCCCGCGTAGGCCCGGCGCAGGGGCGGCGAGGAGCGGGCGAGCGCCCGGCGCGCTTCTTTAACTCCCTCGGGACTGGGCGTGTCCGCCGCCGCCGCCGCCGCCGCCTCTCCTGCCCGCTCCGGCCGCCGCTCCGCCGCCGCCGACTTCCCTGGCGACCAGACCTGGTGGGTGCGCGGGGACAAAGGACGGGGAAGCAGGTGGGCAGGGAGGCTCCCCTCCTCGCGCGGCCCCGGCCCGCTTTTCCGGGCTCTGCGCTCGGGCAATGGCAGGAAACGGCCTAGCGCTCTCGCCGTTGGAGGAGCCCGCTCGCCTCTTCCCGCCTTCCCCCGAGCCGAGCGCCCCTCTCTTCTTGCCGCGATGTGTGCAATGGGGAAAGAGCTCCGGGCTGCGTTCCTGCAGGTTAGCGGGGCACGCCAGCCAGCCAGCCAGCCTGCCTCCGTCTCTAAGTCATGGATGCTTCTGCAAAACCTCCCATTTCCTCTCCTTTCCCCTCCCAGCTCCTATTAATAGCCGGAGAGCTTTTGTCTTTCTCTTTGCATCCTTTAATTATTCCCGTGACTGGGATGGGGAAGGGAGAAGAAAAGCTTTAAAGAAGCAAAGAGAGGAGGAGGAGGAGGAGGAGGAGGGAGAGGGAGAAAGCGCGAGAGCAGCCTTCTTCTTACATAATCCGGGTAATAAAGGCGCAGCCACTGGGCGGTCTGGCCGCCGCCTCGGGGAGGAAGGCAACGGGGGATTCCCCCAAGAGCGCGTGCCCGCGCTCGCCCGCGCCCTCGGCCCTGCCTAGCGCTGGGTGGCCTGTCCTAGTGCAACCAAGGTCAACAGGTACGCTGAGGCTCGCGGCACGTTTTCCGTCCACTCCTTTCCCAGCTGCAGTTCCTTCTTCCCCAAGAACCCTCCGTCCAGGGGAAAGAGGCGCAAACAAGGCCACTGGAAGGAAATGGGACCCCGATATTATTGCAATATTAACATTACTCTAGCCTTTTGATGGGCATCCGGATTCCCACAGATTTCGCTGCACAGACAGCGGAACTTTTATGGACTGGGATGCAGACTTGCTCGTACTTGAGCAGGCCCACTGAAATCGATAGGACCTAAGTTAGTCTTGGCTAAACCAAGTTGCATTGATTCAAGTGAACCTACTGGACACATGGCAAAGGCTGGGTCTGAGCAGCCTGGGGTCTTGCAGAGGAAAATGCAGCGCTGCATTTGGATCAAACCCACAATTGCCAGCATCAGGATTAGGCGTGCACTGCAAAATTGTAATTACGTGCATGCAGGAAGGCTAAGCTTGCAGTGCAACAGATGGATCGACACTGAGCGCGGCTGGTGCAGGACCATGGACAGCAGCGTTGTCCTTCGCGCCCCAAACTCACCACGTATGTTGATGGAGTCTGTTCCTGACTTCTCTGCAGTTTGTGATGGACACATCCGATGCCTGCAGGACTTGAGCAAAGCTGTACGTGTGAATACAGCCCTGGATGTCTCAGTTCTCAGTAGAAAGGCAGATAGTGCACACAGACAAAAGATGGAATCCACAGTGGCCACGCTACCCCTTTTAACTACAAAGCCGCAAAACTTCAAGCCCTTTAGTTACAGCAGAGCATCTGTAAACTAAAACTTAATCTCTAGTTCTTTGTTCAGTGGTGGCAATTAAAGGGAAACTTATCAGAGCATCATTTACTGAGAACTAGTTATACATTAATACAACTTTTCACCACCTGATATCCTCCAGTTGTTTTATATCACTGCTCTCATAAACCCCAGCCAGCATAGCCAATTGTCAAGAATGCTGGGAGTTGTAGTCTATAAAGTTTGATGGACATTACACTGGGACAGGCTACATTAACCCCTTTTCTCATTGTTCCAAAGAGGTTCGGAATACTTGGGGGAGGGATTTCAGTCTGCACATAGATTATAATAATTCTTCTAATTTGTCAGTCCAGAATAAAATGAACAGAAACTTTACAATTGCAAAAATCAAAAACTTTCCTGTAAATACCAACCAAAAAGGTGGAGAAAATGCACTCGTTTCCCATGTTCTAATCATCCTGGTGTGTGAATGGAAGGCGCCTATCAGAAGTTGCAGAGCTGGGTTTCAGTTGCAAAGGTAGAAAAGCCATCATCACCGTTTTCTTGCCTAATGTTGCTCTATCTCCAGTGTGATTATTCCATTACCCAAAGTAGTTGTGGAGGCATGCTTCTGTTCTGGTAGCCTTCAATGGTGGTTTCCATCTGGTGGCATCTTTGTTGGACTGAAATTGTTGGACTGAAACTTGGGAGATCCAGGTTTTGGTCCTCATTCAGCCATAAAGCTCATTGAGTGACTTTGGGCCAGTTGCTGACCCTCAGCTTAACTTACTTTACCAGCTTGTTGTGAGGATAAAATGGAAAGGAGGAGGGTTATGTAAGCCTTGGGTTTCTCTTGCAGGGAAAAAGGCAAGGTAGAACTATAATAAATGTGTGGATAGGAATGGAGGAATGGGGAGAATATTTGCAAATGGGGTTACTGGTCCTCTAGAATTCTTCCAAGCAGTTCAGATTTTTCTGTCAGCAGTGTGGCCTGGCTTTCCTTATTAGTCATTTGCAGCATTTTGGGTAATCCTTGCCCATCCAAATGGGTGAGAAGACAAAACTGGGAGAGAGAAAGAAGGAAGGAAAGCAAAGATCGAAGAAGCAAACCTGGTCAGGACTGTGCATATTTATGACCAGGTATATTGAACAAAAATATTTGGGCACCTGGTGTTTTTCAGATCCTATGTCTTCATAGGATCCTATGTCATTTTGTCTTGATTCATTGGGAGGTGGGCTGTAATTCAGAAAGAAAATAAGCAGGGGAATCTATGGATATTTCCTGGGAGCATAAGTTATGGCAGGCTGGCCATTCTCAAGTTTATGCAAAGAAGTACCTGTTGCAAACAAGACACTGCTCGCTCATAATTCAAACTCTTGAAATGCTTTACCTGTGGGCTGACCTTTGCAGGTTGGCTTAGCTACCACTGTGTCCTTGCTGCAGAACTCTGGTTCATTGTAAACAGACTTAGGGTGCACAGCCAGGCTCACTGAACCTCATTTTTTGCCTTGCATGAGCAAAGCACTTCCAACAACGCATCCATTGTTCTCCTCTGGCCAAAGTATGGGGTGACATTTGATGATGTTGTCATGTTGTGTTTTAGAGAAGCTTATTTTCTTGTTGAGGAGCCATTGATAATAAGGTTGTTGTGTTTAATGGATACATCTGTTAGGCTGAATGACAAAAAAGACATTTTGATTAACTGAAAAGGTATCCAATCTGACTTTATTGATGATGACGATGATGATGATGCATATATCAAAATTTTAGGTGACAAATACCTTCTTTAAGAAAGAGGCTATGACTCTTCCCAGCGCTTGAATGCCTCATCTAAAAACTAATGAAGTTTCTTGCTTTGGAGCTCTACATGCAAATGCAACCTAGCTTGATAGTCTTCTGAGGAACCCAGTGTGTCCTGGAGCAAAGTTGAAAAGCCAGTGCTAGACGACTGGCAAAACTCCTTCAGGATAGCAGAGCAGGAGAATTTCACACGAATGGTGTGGGTAGCCCCCCAGATGTTGTTGGACCAGATCTCACATCAGCCCTAGTTTGCCTAGTCAGTGAGGAGGATTGATGGGAACTGCAGTCTGACAGCCGTTGGTGGCAGTCCTCCTTCATGTGTAACACCGAGCTTGTAACATAATCATTGTGCCAGTTCCAGGGTATTGATGGCATCAGTATTTCATAGTCAGAAAAATCCAGAGGCAGTGTGAAAGGCATGCTGATGTGCAAAAATGGGCTGCTGCAACTTCTTTGAATGCAGCTTGAGTGTTTGTTTCTTCGATTGCTATACACACTAACATTAGCATTGAAATGATCTCAGCTAGACATAGCCATTAACACCTTGGAGAGGTAGATGAGAAACTGAGTTCACACCTTAACTCCTCCTAGGGCTTATTTGGAGCACTTTGTACTCAGGCTCACAAAACAGGCCTAACAGCACTGGTGATAGAGTTGTACATGAGAGAAGGAGACAAGTGTCAGATTATCAGATCGTTATTGTTTGAGTTGCATTACAGTAGCACCTAGAATCCCCAGTGAGCTGGGCAATGAACATGCAGAGAGAGGAGGTGCGTGAAGGAGAGCGCTTGTTCCTTGAGCTAAATAGGCAAAACCAAGACTCTGTTCACAGACCCTGCACAGCAGATCAGTCACAGAGCTAGGAGTAAAATCTAGATTTCGCCATTCTCAAAAGAATTGCTGTCTGCTCATGGGCTAACCCATGTGTGTTTTAATTTCTTTGCAAGGAATCACTGAGCTACATGTCAACAGCTTGGGAGACAATCCAGCTCAATATTTGATGTGTACATTGATCCCAGTGGGAGAGGCATGCATGTACCTTCCCCTTCCACTGTTACCAGTGAGACTTAAATTTAACATTGGTTGGATCATGCTCCTTTTAATGGCATGCTTCCTGCTTTATTATCACAGTAAGAATACAAAATAGCAATGATATAATTTATGGGCATATTTTTAAGCGACATATTCATAGACGCAATGAATGCAGCCCTTGGACTCTTTTCTGTCAAACCACAGACCATTCCCTTATGTAGATTAAACATAAAGGTTCCCCCACCCCAGTATTTGGATCAGGGAGATTGTTTCATGGGCAAGCATGACTATTTTTGTTCTTAATCTAAAAATAAGGGTGAGGATACAGAGTTCTTTTGCCAAAATGATTTTGTGGTATTTTCAGAGATAAGGATGTTCAAAAATGCACATAAAGAAAAGCCATGCTGGATCAAATCAAGAGTCTATCTAGTTCAGCATTCCATAGAGATGACAGCAAATCAGCTGCCCACACGATCCCTGAAGCAGGATGGTCCTCAAGCAGGTCTCTCCCCCTGGCCAAGCTCCTCAACTGGGGTTGTGGGGTAGCATGGCTTTTTGTGTGCTCTTATGTTCTCATACAAGCTTGCATAATAAAGGGCAGTTTCCAGCATAAATTGGAACCCAAGATTCCCTGTAGTCAAGATTCTTTAATAAAGTTCTACTGCTATAAGCATTTCCTTTACATTCAGAAAGGAATATCTCCAACACCTGAAATTAAGGTCAAAACAGTAATGATGGTTATTCTGTCTGCTTCCCTAATTCAGACACCCTTTAGTTCACTGCTTGGGAGAGCATAAGCCAAATCAAATTTTGGAATAGATGTGCACTTGGGTGGTTATCTCGTTCATTTCCCAGCTCAGTGCAGGGATCTTGCAGCAATGAGGACAAAGCTTGGATCTGCTACAGAAGCACATTCAGTGCTACCATTTTTAAAAATTAAAATATATCTGCTATCTCCAAACAGAGACTAGCCTATTTAGATTCATAGAGTATATATGATAGGGCTGCAAACTCTAATCCAAAGATTGAAGTTTCACTGTATTAGTAAGTAGGTACCAGCTTTAACTAGTGAGATAAAATTAAATTTCTAAGGCAGACAATCAAGGGTATGTTTGTTTATCATTTCAGGTTATTGGATTCTGGTATCGGAAGAGAGAAAATAATAATGATGGACTGTTCTTCTAACAATGAGAATAAGGTTTTATATATTGAATTCAGTTAGCTCACCTCCTTCCTCTAGTCTGCAGTCTGATGCTCCAGTTATCTGGGAGTAATGAGGCTTACAGTGCAAGTCTAGGCATGACTACTCAGAAGTAACTCCCACTTTGTTTATTAGGTCTTATTCCCAGGCAAAATGTGTAGGACTACAACCTCTGAATGGACACTTACAGGACTTCAGGACAGAAAAGGTCAGAAAAGCACTTGTATGGAGGTTTGGCTAATATGCTTATTTATTTAAATTTAGCCAATTAAGAAGGTTCTGATTAACTCATGTAGAAGAGTGTCCAGGAGCTGGGAGGATGCAGTTCCTTGTGGAAAGAGTATACAAGTGTTTCTGGAAAGGAAGCCTGGAGCTGGAGAGCATCTCTGTGTTGCTGCCAAATGTCCAGAGGCTCAGGCCTCCCTGCAAAGTGGAGGAAGTTGCAGTGGAGCCCCGTTCAGCTGCCCAAACTGGCTCGCACTGTAATGTTTTCTCTGCTTCAGATCTTTCTTTTGGCTTGTGCAAAGGTATCTCCATGTGCATTAGAGCAACTGATGCTCCCAAGCATTTTGCTGTGCTTTCTCCCCTAGTCCTTTGAGCCATTTGGGGGGGGGGCAGGGGACTGCAGCTTGCTGAGCCTTCTCTCCATCTCCTTTTCAAAGAAGGGTTATTTCTTCATGAAGCAACCTTGCTTAGCCTTGCTTGTAGGGATATTGTCTTCATGCTAGCTAGAGATGGTAGGAATTGGGATGTAGATCTGAAGGACAATAGGTTAGGGAAGGCTGGTATGAAGACTAAACTTACAGGGACACCCTGTTAGATGTTACTGGACTTCCAGCCATTTCCTTCTGGGAAGCAAGATATTAAACTGCACCCAATAAAGCTGCTTTTTGTTGTGAAGTTGAGTAATCAGGAAGCAGTGACCACTTCCCAGTCCACCATACAAATCAAGCTTGGGTTTGGTTCACACATACACACATCCATTGTCTGCATACTGCAATTTGGAGTGTTGCCAGCTGTGAATGAGCATCACAGACCATGACATTAAATATCAGATATTAAAATCAAACCTCTACCTGATGTGGTCACATAAGGGCTGGATATGGAATCACAGCAGTTAGTACAATCAGAGAACCTCCAGTTTTTTCAAGATGTTTCTGGGCTTGGCTTGCAAATTCACTGCATGAGGTGTGGCAGGAACTAGAGTTCCTGACTGCTTAAGTTTTCACGTGGATGATTCGCAAAAATCCAGTGCTTGACATCTGACTAACATCATCCGCAAAAATTGACTTCCTGTTCTGTAAGAACTGGCTTCCAAGGCCAAAACAATAGCACACTTAGCCAAAATAGTTTTTGACAGTGCCTAGAAGTTGGTGTATGAGAGGAAATGTATAAGATGCTGGAGTCATTATTGAATGATCCAAGTTCTGTCATTCATTCACAACTTCTGCCAAAAACACAAGAAACAGCTGGATAATGAGAATGGATTCCCTGACCAACTTGGCTTGACACCATTCCTGAACTGACTGTTAAAACACACACACACACACACACACACACACACACACACACCATGATACACTGTTAGAGCCAGTTTTATTCTTTTCTCCCATAGCACTCCACTTGAAGTAAATCATTCCTCAGATTAAACTCTTCTGAAAAAGCTATTTCCCTCCACCCCCAGAAAAGATGCAGTAATAAAGATAGAATTTATTCCCCCAGTTTCATAGTCTTGAAGAATCCTATGGCTGAATTGCATGTGAAAGTCTGCCCAGGAAAGGCAAGATGTGTTCCTGTGAAAGTTGCTGTTTGTTTTTGTTTCATCTCTGCTAGAATTATTTTTTCTTTGGCTAATCATCAACGATGTTTGGGAGCAATTTCAGTATTCAGACATATAATGTGTGCCCTGGCAAGACCTAAAAAAATCCCACTGCCATTAGCTTTGACTCAAGTGGGAATAAGCTAGTCAAAACCAAGAGCTTTGAAGCTTCATTGATGTTAAATCCAGTGGGCTGACACTTAATGGCTTTAATTAGATCAAACCTCAAAAGTTTCTGGATTGGCTGGAGGCCCAAACATGACCTGACCTTATTTCTTTTCCAGGCACATCCAGACACCCTTGAAGTTCATGACCAGCCTGTAGCACTGTGCTGCAACACGGTGGATTAATTGTTTGTGCTGTACTGTTGCAACATTTTGTCTATCTGGTCCCTAAGATCATCCACGGTCCTTCTCAGTGAAGCCCCCCTCAAAAAAGTAAGGGGGCTGGTGACCAGGAGAAGGGCCTTTCCAGTAGTGGCACCACATCTGTGGAACATGCTCCCCAGAGAGATACGCTTGCCTACATCTAGACTTTTTCACTGCCAAGTGAAACCCTTTTATTTTCCAAATATTTTAATAGATAAGAGCTAGTCTGAATGCTGTTTTTATGATTATTGCTGCTGTGCCATGTGCTAATCCTAACTATCCTAACTCTGTGCGTTGCTGATATATTGGTTTTATGGTTTATTGTGTTATTTAAAATGATTGTTATTGGTTGGTTATATGTTTTTTTAATTCGTAAACCTCCCAGAGAGCCTTTGGGCTATAGGGTGGGACAGAAGTGCAATACATAATAATAAAATAATAAGTGCAATATGTATGGGAAGGTATTGAATAAATAAGAAATGACATTGAGACTCGCAAGTCCTGCACCGCACAATGTTGTTGTAGTTTTTCCGTTAGAGTTCGCGGCTTTTTAATTTCTACGTTGTATATGAATCCTGCATAGAATCCTGTTATTGGACTCCATGCATCTGCAACCCATAAGAAAGTATGCTTACCCCTCAAGTTGGCAGCACAAAGCTTCAAGGCAGAGGCAGATACTCAGTCTCCTTGTCCAAACCTCCTCTGCTCTGCCCTGATGGTTCTGCTACCAGCCCTACTCAGCAGAGACAAGCAATTGGCCAACCACTGACAGATTTAAAGTAATTTTATCCCAGTCTAACAGGCTTCCAGGACAGCTTAGCCTAACAAGGCAGGTTTACAATTTAAAAAGAAATACCATACAAGGAAAAGGAAATGGAGAGAGAGGAGAGGAACGTTGTTTCAGTGTTGCTCGTAGAATCAAGCTGGTTCTCCCTCTCATCTGCATGTTTCTGAAACTGCTGCTGGTAGTGACTGTTCTGCTCCAGGCAGAGTTCATAAGCAGGTCTGGATCTTGGCCAAGAGCGGACCTTGGAGAACTCCAAGGCGAGCTTGGCTGTTTCCAAGGGGATGCAAGGATCCAAAGAGAGCAAGACCAACAGAGACCCACTGCTCAATGACTGATGATAAAGGCATGCACCCCACATGCCCACCCTTTCATTTAAAGGAGTACGGGCAAATCATTCAAACATTGGCTCCAGCAGCACTGGGGAGATGCTGGCTCTGGTGCAGCTCCTGGTATGGAGTCTGAGGAAGAGGACAGAGCAACCTCCGAGGGTCATGGTGGTGGTGGCAAGCCTGGGGTCCACATGATACAGGTGCTGCTCTGTGTCTTAGGAACCTTGGAAGTTTGGGTTGAGTGAATTCTCCCCTCCTTCCCTGCTGCCACCTGCTTCCTCCTTGGCCTTGTCTCTGGGCTGTGGGGGATCTGATCCTGGTGGAGGCACCAACTGGGTATGCAGGAAGGAGGCACCAACTGGGTATGCAGCAGTGCACAAGCAGTCATCTCTCTCGTTTGACGGAACTTCCTCATTCTACCTCCCCGTTACTATCAAGGGCTGGGAAGCACATAATTAGCCTTTGTATGTGTGATTTTTACTTATGAACAAGAATGAGACTGTGACCTGAGGAAGGGAGGGGAATGTAACCTCTTTATTAATTCCAGGAGGAGAATCGCTATTAGAAGCACCAATACAAAGGCAGCTTTCCTACTAGGACAGACAGCTGGGGCAGGCAGGGGAGAACATGCAGTCAGGGCTATGGCAAGGGATGCTGCTTGGTTTTTTAAAACGGTCCAGTCAGGTCCAGCAAGGACTAGTCCTGTGCTTCACCTCACATCTAGTTTGGCTCCTAACTGATACTAAATAGAAAGCATTAGGCGAAAAGATGATGCAGCAAACAATGTGAAGCCTGAAAAAGTGGGCTGGGCTCACAGAGGTTCCTCCAACATCCAGATTTGGCCCATAGGCTGCAAATTCTCCAATTCTATTCGACATACTGAAAAAGTGAAGACGAACTCTTAGCTGCTGTAGGTTCCCACATATGGCTGACAATATTACCTTCTGGTATCAAAGTGGTTTTACACCTCCACTGCACTGAAGTTAACTAGGCTCTTTTTGAAGCATCTTTCTTCCATAAGAAGAAGAAATAATAATAAGCCCTGAGTTAATAAGCCTTAGAAAATTGTTGAGAAGGAGCAAAAGCAGAGGGCCACGGAGGCACTGCCTTAGGAGAGTTTGGGGTCTGAGGATAGCCATAGATGCCTGTTTGGACATTCAGGTGCTCTCTGCATTGCTGGACAGGATAAGGGATCTGGGTGCAAGTCACTGCTGCAGGATGTTCTTGTGATGTACACAATCTGTGTGAAAGGATCACTCTGGAAACATGCCCATTGCTTTCTCTATTATAGGGACAATTTTTCTCTGTTGTTGAGCTCAGTGAAAACTGTTTCTGGTCATACACCGCTGAGTAGCCAACAATTGTAATATCACAAAAGCAGCCCTCCTGGATAGATTTTCATCTTTTAAAAAGGCATTCTTTTTAGAAGTCAACACTTAACTATTTCATAGATTGCATTTAAAGATGTTTTTTTCCTTGTAAAGAGGCAAATAGAAAATCTGAATCATTGAGAGGACGAAAAAGCCAACAGCTGAAAGCTTTGGTATAAATATCTGTCTTTCCCACAGCAAAGCCAGGAATTCAAGCTACCTCATTGTTTGTAGGGAATGAAATCTTTACTTATTCTGTTTTTAACTGTGTGCATCCTTAGATAACTTCAGGAGCCAAATGATGGCATGCCCTGGAAAAGCTCTAAAACTGTACATCGGCTGGAATTTAAGTTTGCTTCTGAAAGTTCACTGTGGACTGTTTTTGCTCAGAAAAATAAACATTAAACTTTTAATTCCAGAACATAAATATATTGGATTTACTGGAGAAGCTCATAAGTAGGAACCACCTTGTTCATGTTCCTTGGCAACTGATATTCAGAGACACACTGCTTACAGCACTGGAGGCAGCATATAGCCACGGGGTTCCACCGGGTTCCATTTTGTCCCCCTTGCTATTTAACCTCTACATGAAACCGCTGGGTGAGGTCATCAGCAGGTTTGGGCTGAGGTGTCACCAATATGCTGATGACACCCAGCTCTGCTTCTCTTTTCCATCTAATCCTGGTGTGGCAGTGACGGTTGTGAACCGGTGCCTGGCCATGGTAATGGGCTGGATGAGGGCCAATCCATGGAAGCTTAATCCAGACAAGATGGAGGTGCTGTTGGTGGGTGGCTCCCTTGTCCAGATGGCAGATGTCCAACCTCTCCTAGACAGAGTTGCACTCCTCGTAAAGAGCAGGTCTCAGAGTTTGGGGGTGCTTCTGGACCCAGCACTGTCCCTGGAACACCAGGTGGATTCTGTAGCCAGAAGCATCTTCCATCAACTTGGGTTGCTCTAACAACTTCGCTTCTATCTAGACAGGCAGAATTTGGCAACAGTAATCCATGCCTCGGTAACTTCTCAGCTTGATTACTATAATGCACTTTACATGGGACTGCCCTTGAAAGTGCTCTGGAAGTGGCCATTGGTATAAAATAGAGCAACATGTCTGCATACAGGGACCAACTATCAACTATCACCAGTCCTGTACAATCTGCACTGGTTACCAATTGCCATCCAGGTCTACTTCAAGGTGCTTTCATTAACACGTAAAGCCCTAAACAGCTTAGGGCAGGACTACCTGAAGGAATGCCTCCACCCATATGAGCCTACCTGGGGCTTAAGATCATCTTCGGAGGTCCTTCTGCAGGAGCTGCCTTTAAAGGATGTGAAGAGGGTGGCTACTCAGGGAAGCATCTTTTCAGCAATGGCGTCTCGTTTATTGCACTTGCTCCTGGCAAAATCTTTTCTATTCACTCAGCATGTTAATGTTGAGACAACACCTTATTAACATCTACAGCCAAGTCTTTTTTTACTTCTTTGCTTTGGTTTAGTTGCATTCATTTTAATAGGATCCTGTATTTATTAACTTGTTTAATTATGTCGTAAGTTGTTTGGTTTGGTGTATCTATTGTTTAATTGGAATGTTTTATTGATTGTCACTCTGTTTTAATATACTGTATATTGTTTCAGATTGTATTGAATGTAAACATTCAGGGAGCCAACATGGCTGAGCCATCATGATTAATAGTCCTGATTATCTGTTTCTGACTTTGCCTGTAAAAAAATGGAAACAGTGTACAATGACCCCCCTTTTTAAAAATTTGTCAGGATTGTTATTGAAGCAATGAGAGATAGGACTCTTGGGCAGTTGAGAGTTGATGTTAAGGGCTGAGACCAGAGTGCTGTAGAACCACGTCTCCCATGAGAGGTTCGGACCAAGCAAAATTCATGTTGACTCAACCTGAGTATGTGCAAGAGTCCCTGGGTCTTTTTAGGCTTGTTTAACCCTCAAAACCTTCTGCCCAAATTCAGATGGCACAAAAAACCATGGCAACCCCTCTCACCAGAGACTGAACTCTCTAAGTGGCCAATGGCCAGTGGTAATCATACAGGAGACCTTGCAAACCGGGGTGAGCTATGTAGAAGAGGGGGAGAGGCCTTCTGCAAATGTAACTCTCCCTCTCAGAGAGGGCGGATTCTGGATTCAACTGTGTAACTGCAGCTGCTCAGGACTCAGTTTGATAGAACTCCCATTGCCAAGGAACACTCCCCTTGAGCTCTGGATAAAGGGTGGTACAGAAATGTAATAGATATTAATGATAATTAGCATAATCTGTCAGAAGGGCTGGAAGTCTAGAGATGACCCACCAGCAGGAGGGAGTTGGAGCAGAGCTCACTTGCCATAAGAGGCTGATGAACTCAAAGGGAGGAGGCAGTGGGAGCAGAAATGGAGCGCACACAAGCACGGAGTCATAAAGGGCTGGGCAGAGATTGAGTTGTTCTCCACCAGGGCATTCCGCTCTTGGCTGGAACCCCTGACATGCTAAAATAGGCACGGTGGAAGAATGGAAATAACCAACAGTAACTGCTAAGCATAGCATATCCCAGAAAAGTCCAAGCAATTGCACTTTTATCAATAATGTGCAGACTTGTAAAGAAAGATGATAAACAAGAATGCACTGCACTAGCATTGCTGTATTACAAGAAATAATCCACAGCATGTTCAACCAAGCTGGACTTCTTCAGGTTTCTCATATGTACACGTCAGTCTTCTATGCACCATAATTATTGATGGTTGAAACCTTTCACTGACAAACAACTGTAACACAGGCTGAAGCCCTGGTGCCCCCACCTATAATTAAAAAACATGCTTTTATAAAAAATTTAAATTCCAGCTGATGACATGTGTGATAACACATGTGAAAAAGCCTTACCAAATCACCAGACTCTGCTGGTTTCCACCATTGCAAACTTTGGTACCTTCTTGCAGCACAGTGTTTGCACATGATTATGCTCCCTTTAAGCTATGGCAAATCTGGACAGCATACTAAAAAGCAGAGACATCACCCTGCCAACCAAAGTGCGTATAGTCTAGGCTATGGTTTTCCCAGTTGCAATGTATGGCTGTGAAAGCTGGACCACAAGGAAGGCTGAGTGCAAAAGGATTGAGGCCTTTGGACTGTGGTGCTGGAGGAGACTCCTGCGAGTCCCTTGGACCGCAAGGCGATCAAACCGGTCAGTCCTAGAGGAGACCAACCCTGACTGCTCTCTAGAAGGCCAGATCCTGAAGATGAAACTCAGCAGTGGTAGAGAACCAAGTGGGTATTTGTCCCACTTCCCCAGGGAAGTGGAAGGTGACGTTTTGGGCAAGGAAAACAGCATGGGAGAGAGAACGGGATATCCCCACTCCCGATGCCCCCGAAACATTTGGACTGTCCTGCAGCTGTTTTAAAGTAGAAACAAAACTGCTGTGAGATTCAGCCGGAGCGTTCTCGTGTAATATGTGGCTTGACTCAATAGATGGCGAAGACGGAGAAGCTGGCAAGGGAAGAGCATTTAGAGAACGAGAGGCTGTCCTGTGGGAGCCATTGCTAGGCAGACACACATATGACAGACATGTTTTCTAGCTTCTGCTGAGCCTGGTGGCTTCTTGCTTGCAGGGGGTGTTCCCACTCATGGGATAAGTGACAGCCTGATCGTTGCTCTGGATGCTACGTAGCTCGTGCTCCCATCTAAGCAAGGCCCTATCACCAGTGAGGATGGCCAGGACTGATCCCAAAAGGAGGGGCAGGCATGACAGGAGAAAACACCCTCATCCTTTCCTCTTTGTCTTTGTGCCTTTCTAGGGTGGATGCTGCCTTGGACATGCACTGCCTGACCAAGGAGCCCTTGTATTAGTTACCTGGCAGAGCACCTAACTGAGCAAGAAAGGTAGGTGCATTTCTGTTCTGCTTCCAAGTTGCTTACCTTGCTCCTCTGGGGCTGGGGCTTTTGAGGTGGGAGGGGAAGCATTTCTCTTCCCTACTTTGCTTTCCTGTTGTTGAACTTGCACGGAGAAAAGTACAATTTGCTGCTTACAAACTGGTGTCGGGATTATCGGAGATCTAAAACCAAGGGGCTTACCCTGGGCTTATGTGCGCCAATCCTGATTCCGTCATTACTACTGATGCTGCCAAAGCTTGTAATTAGTTGGCTCATTGACTGAAACTCTGTTCATAACATTCACCTCTCTAGCAAGCTGAGATCAAGTTATTACACAATCGCTATTAAGTTCAGAACTGACTGTGACTTTTGGAACATGCGTGATAGGCAGCTAAACAGTGTCATTTCTGTGCATGCACTGAGTTGGCTGATTTGATCTTTGAAAGATTCGGTGTTTCCCTTGTTGCTCCCCTTGTCTTTGTCAACGCTGTTGCAGCTCCTGCTCCACAAGGAGCAGGAGGAAGAGGAGCAATCTGTGGGTTGATCATCCTCTCTTTCCATGTGCCGGCGATGAGTGAAGGTGGATAAATGCACAGGCAAGCCAAATGAAAGCAACCAGTTTGGAAGAGGGTACCTGACATGGTGGTATGTAACACTGCATGATTCCAAACTATGGCTTCCAAGATGAAGGTTGATCTTGTGCATGGCAAAAACTCAGGTACACAGAATACTGACTTCTAGGAAGCTCTCATCAAAGTTGACATATGGCTGTTTGCAGGGAAATTATGGATTTAGTCGGAGTAAGTTACTAATCACTAATCCTAACCATCCATGGCTGCGGAACAAAGTGAGAACCTCCCTGTGTGTACCTCCACTTCAACAACTGAAGTATTCAAGCTCTTATCTTGTCTTTAGTGCATTCATTCTGGTAATGGGGTGCTAACATATGTTGTGAAATTGGTGGCTGAAAAACAAAAAAGGGACAAGGATTTGCTTTGTTAATCCAGAAGAGTTACCATCTGTATATCAAACTACTGTGGGGAGCTTGCCGTTATGCATCATACGCATCTTGCTTATCTCTGCTCACAGCCTAGGAGTAAGATTCCAACGACATATAGATAAAGGTAGATGTTCTTAGGAACTGGGCTCAAGTGACACGTATAGTTCTGTCATAGAATCCTCTGCCAACATAGGGAATCCCCTGCTTCAGCATCCTTGATAGCTTTCTGCCCAGTGTCTGCTTAAATACTTCCAATAGAGGAGAGTCCACCACCTTCTGAAGCAGCTTGTTCTGTGGCCAAGTGGCTCATTACATCAGGAATTCCTCCAAACGCTTTGTCAACATCCCCCTTCTTGTTATTTGACTCCATTGGTTGGGCTTCTACCTGCTGGAGCAACAGAAAACAAATTGGCTTCAATATCTATGTGACAGCCCTTCACATATGGCTGTCATATTGCTTCTTAATCATCTCTTCTCCAGCCTAAACAAGCCTGATTCAATCTTTCCTCATAAGGCTTGGTCTCCAAGCCCCTTGCCATTTTCATCAGCCCCTCTGGTCACATTCCAGTTTGTTAGTCAGTCCTCTTAAGCTGCAGTGCCCAGATCTGGACTTAATACTCAGCTAAGGACTGACTGCTGGAGAACAGCTTGGTGCCATTATTTCTCATGATCCGGGAATAAATTTCTGCTGATGTAGTCTGGAATTGAATTTGCCTTTTTTAACATTACACTGCTGACTAATGACCAACAAACAGCATAAAAGATGGAGACCTCTGGATGTGTTAGATTGATTGAAAAATGCCAGTATTTATAGTCCAACAGATGAAGGGCATGGGCCGGGGATGATAGATCTTAAGAAAGCTAGCCGCCTCTCTCTTCAAAAAAACAAAAACAAAATGAGACGAGACGAGATGAAATGAAACGTGCCTTAAAGTATAGCATCGACCTCCAGCTTTTTTGGCCTTCAACTCCCAGTGTTCCTGACCATTGGTGATACTGACAGGGGCTTCTATGTGTTGAAATGCAAAACATCTGGAGTTCTACCTTCAGCCCACCCCTGCCTTAAGGAATACCTCAGCCTACCCCAATCTGCTGCTCTGCAGATGTTTTAGACTACGACTCCAAGCATTCCTGACCCTTGGGCATACTGTCTGGGGCTGACCGGTGTACTGGGAAAGAAGGGTATGTCTGCATAAGGACACACACTTTCTAGACTGCATCTTGCATAATAGCTAGACTAAAGATATCGAAAGTCTTGCTGGACTTATAAGCCAGAGAACAAAGTATCACAATTCTGCCCATGAACATAGCAAATGCCCACACAAAGAAGGAATTAAGGGAGTGGGTTTCCCTTGCTTTTTCCTAAGACCTAGCTGCTTGCTAATTTTTATTAAGATATTGCATAAGTGTTTGATGGATTGAGGCAATATCTTTCACACACCTCTTGTTGGGAATGTAGAAGCTAATGAAGTGATGGCTGCTCAGGGCTAACAAACAGACAAGCAATCTCCCCAGTGCTATTTAATATTTATTTGGCAGCGACAGTGTGCATTAGGTACTGAGCAGAAGTGATTCAGCCTGTCCCTGGAGAGCTGACAGTCTGCAGCTTAGGGCCAAGCAGCCCATTATACGAAATGCAAGGTTTAAAGATGCATTTACAGTTTGAAGCAAATGTGGTCCTACGGGGCCCCAATCCATATTGGTGGGACCACAGTGGTCTCTCACCCGCCCCTCTGATTATTTTTTCAAAAGCACACCATGGCAAGAGAGGAGATTAGGGGCTGTATCCAGTGGGAGTCTAGCATGTCTCGTTCATTTTATTGTGTCTACGCCGAGTAGTACTCATACTGGAATCATTCCATTGAATGGGCTCTGCACACTTATTTTCCTTCCAAATGAAAAGAGCATTTAGAAAAAAATCTAGTTGGGCCCTGAGCTGCAAAGACAGTCATCTCTTTAGGAACAGCTGTATCACATCTTCAGGCGATTGCTCCCTTATCAATAGTAAACAACAGTAGAAAAATGGCATGCCTGTTGATTAACTTCCAGCAGTCATCAGTTCATTAGCTTCCATGATCCAAACAAGAGGTGCCTGTCTGATTTTGTCCTGGACTGTGAATGTAGGCTCTTTCCCAGCGCTCCCCCAGCCTGGCACTTCCCCGTATCCAACACCCGTGACTGTTAGCCGTGCTGTCTGGGCTAATGGGACTTTTAGTTCAAAGCATCTAGTTGGGGAAGACTGGAGCAGACCATGCTGACCTTGGTGCATCTACTAATGGGTAATGTAATCTGATAGGACCTGATGTGGTTTAAAGCAGGCTGTTTAAAGCAGCAGCCAAGCAGTTCAAGGTCCTCACATTTCTCCATAATTAGTGAACACAGAGCATATTATACCAGTAGTCAAACATATCTAAACATGTCTCAATTTACACAGATCACAAAATGCAGTGAATCTTGCCCAGACAATGGGTTAGCCTCTTGTGGAAGTAAATAATATTTTTGAGCACAAAGTAGATACCTCCCTGGGCATCCTGCAGCATTTCTCTCTCTGACCACCAAGGTGAAACCTTCCACATGCAGGGTATGCGCTGCTGATGCAGAAATTCAGAAAGGTAGAGAAATGCGCAGGGGGGCCTTCCATGGACCCTCTGCTTCCTTCCCTAACTTCAAGGGGCTGAGATGGTTTTCCTTGAAGCCTGAGACCTGCACTCTTTGTGCTGATTTCAGGGGGTCTTTGAAGCGAGTCTAGACTAGAAGGGACACAATGTGCTTTCGTTTGGGGTCTCCCGCCTGCTCTCCCTGCCTGATGGGGAGAGGAAAGCATGGGGCGCCCGCTGGTACTTTCCTGTCAGCTCCCTCACCCCAGTCTTGCGCAGTGCACTGTGCATTACATTTCCCTGCCATAAATATTTATAGGGCTGGACTCACCAGAAATGTGCATTTATATACAACATTAGGGATGCAAATTTTCTAAATGCCTGCTCAGTGAGGATGGGCCAGAGGGAGCGCTGGCACTGGCAGCAATGCCAAGCTGAATGCATGATGGCTCTTTGGCGAGGAATGGACTCAAGGCCAGTTTTCTGGGAGTGCAGGGGAGCATGTCCGAACAGCTAGAGACGCCTCGCTCCTTCAAGAGAAGCTGCCGCCCCTCCTGCAGGCTGGAACCTGCAGGTCTGATTTCAGAAAGGGAGACGTTCAGAGGCTCCGACCCCATGTGCAGCAAAACTCTGTTGGGGGAGGTTGCCTTGCTTCTGTAGGCTTAATCATGCGTCACACTGAGACTTGGACTTGATCCGCTTTGTGAAAGCCACAGGATCTCCCATTTGGACCCAGTAGAACTGGCACAGGGCATTCAGTTCTGGCCTCCCCTGGCCTGTGTGCAGGCACAGTGACCCAGCCTCAGTAGAGGCAGGCGCACGCCATGGCCAGACTGCCACACCGTTTTTGTAGTGTGAAGGTGCCCGATCTGTGCCTTGCATATGAATGTTTGACATTAGGGGAAAGCTCTCCATTTCTGCAGCATGGAAGGTGTCCATCGCAGCCAAGAACCAACCCTAGAACCGTGTAGGCCAGCTACAATATCTCTTGCTGCCGTCCTGCCTCATGGAAAAGACTGGTGGCATTCTTGTGATCATTAAAGAAAGTAATGAATATTTATGACACATTTCGAATGTCAGCATCTGGAAGCCCAAAACGAACTCAGAGCCCTCTTGTGTTGGGCTCTGTACAAATGCACAGAAGGGAAGCATGCCTTGCCAAAGAGAACTGAGCACAGAGGCTTAAGAACATGAGAAGACCGGTATGGGATCAGACCAAAGTCCAGTCAAGTCCAGGACCTTCTTTTTCGCAGTGTCCAACTAGATGCCTCTGGGAAACCCACACGTAGGATCTAGGATTCTGAGGAAGCACATCACCTAGCCATCGGGACTAGTACTCACTGACTAGTAAGCCTCCATGAACTTATCCCACCCCCCCTCCCTTTAAAGCCACCCAAAGTGGTGGCCATCACTACACATGGTGGCCACAATCCACAATTTAACTATGGAATGTTAGTTAAATTACCTGAAGAACTTCCTAGATTGTGCCCCGCATCGCCCACCATTCGGCTTCAGCGGAGGACCTCAGGTTATGAGCGGGGTCAAAGAGCTGCAGAGGTGCTGTTCTTCTCCCTGCCCTCCTGCCCAGCCTTTCTCACTAGATAAGCTTTTTGCCTGCCGACAAGGTGTGTCCCGGCAGGGATGGAGGCAGGCTGCAAAGGCCCAAGGATTACCTTTATTCTGGCCTCTCTAATCCCCCCTCCTGTCTTCTGAACCTCAGAGAGTAGGCAGCTCAGTTCTTTTTATGGGGGCAGTGGTGGGGGGCATCAGCGCTCTGGCTCCCCACTCTGAGGCTGAAGCACTGTCTCTGACATCAGACTGCAGAATGTGAAATACCTTATGGCCCCTCCAGCAGTGCCAAGGAGCCACAGGATCGCTCCTTGACTCAGCATTTTAACCGAGCTGTCAGCCACAACCCCAAGGGCTCTTTCTCGTTCCCTCACTGCCAGCTCAGGCCCCATGGGCCTACACTCGAAGACGGGACGTCTTCTTCTTAGCTGTATCCGCTAACTCTTGCACCAAATTGCATTTGCCATTTTAATGCCCACTCTCCCAGTTGGGAGAGATCCTTCTGCAACACTTCACTGCCCCACGCTGGAAAAACAGTGTCTGAAATCATGTGCTGCGTTGACTGTTGTGGCCTCACAAGTGAGCCAGCTACGCACAGGCTTTTCTTAGCATACGCACTGTTGTGATGGTCCCTCTTCTTGCCCCACTTGTGTGCCGGGCTCCTGCCATGCCCTCAGAACGGAGTCCACCGGAGCACCTCATAGTCAAGCGTCTTACGACAACGTACAAATTCTGCCACCGTCCAGTTCTGGGCAACCTTGAAAGTCTGGATCATTGATTCATTTCTTTCTAAAAGCAAAATTATTTTTACTTCGTGAAATGGAGAGAAGTCAGGGAAAGAGGACCTATGTCAACTCAGACATTATACCAGTGCCCATTTTAGACAAGCACGCCACACCCACTTCTTATTGTTGTGTTTTAATGTATTCATCGTTATGCTGTCTTTAAATTCTGTCTGAGATGTTGGGGTTTTTGAGTCTTGTCTTTATCTCTAGCCGCCCCGAGTGCCATTTTTAAGTGGAAAGGTGGAATATAACTCAAATAAGTAATAAACAGAGAGGATGTCCTGCAACAGTGCACACATTTAATGACTTTCATGGCTCATGTTTTTGATGCAAATGGTCCTGGTGCAAATTCACTGGGAAATGAGGCCCACTGTGCTCAGTGGACTTACAATTCTGCGTGCCGTTATCTGCAAGGAGCCCTGTCCTGCTCAGCTTCTCTAATTTCGATGTAAAGAGCCATAGAATTGTGCTATAGGTTGCTTACTTCACCTGCTTTAGATTTTCACTCTGAAAAGGGTGCATTTGAACTAAGCAAGCAGGAACTAAACTTCATCCTCCAAGTCTGAATGCAGCTGCTGCCATTTAAACAAGCCTGCAACCTTAGGAGACATTGCAAATAGGCGTTCTCTTGCCAAAGATCGAGTTTAACATAGAACGGCATATGGGTCTCAAACACTGCTTTGATTTTCTAAATTAAAGGCTAAAAACCGATCATAGGATGAGGGAAATAGTGCCGCTCATCTCTAGCCACGCTAAGGAGAGGCCTGTGACAGCTGCACAACAACATCCTGTATGGTGACCGCAGGAGAAACAGATGTATGATATCTGCAGGAAAAGTCATTTTTCCCAGTGACAAAAATATTGTGGTTTGAATTCTGGGGAAGCATATTTTCTCTGCAATAAAAGTGTTGCTTCAAGGGAAAACAAATGAAGTAAGCACTGTAAAGGAGCAACAAATGTTATTTATTGATATTATCAATGTGCACAGCAGCCTCTGGCAGAGCAGCATAAGTACAAAAGCAAGCTCTCTGCCCTGAGGAACATACAATTTGAAGTTGGCTGAGGTGGGAGCAGGGGAGAAACCAACAAGGGGGGAGGTAAGTGAGGCAAGGACAACAGAGATGGCTAAGTAGAACCTGCAATGCAGCATAATTTAAGACCCAGTTTACTTGAAGGTCGGGGCCCAATCTGCCTTTTACTGCACATGCAAAAACAGAGCCCAGGTTGGGTGGTGGCCAGATGCCAAAGGAGGACAGGGCTGCTACACCCTAAATACCAGAGGAGTCTAGCAAGCCACATTTGCTTGACGAGCTGCAGCTGCTGAAATGCCCACTTCTGCACAAGGACTGAGAGCACAGGCGCCTGCTCCCCTTCAGCACTGACCGCTCTTGCACCAAGGGTTTCCTAACGCAATATTTCTGTTCCTGCAAGCAGAGGTGAAGGCAAAAGGCAGCTTCGCTCAGGATGCTGCAATGGCAAGAAGGTCGGAATGGTGTTGAAGGGGTTGTCGGCAGCATGATGGGGGCTGCACAGTGGAGGGGTGGCGCACCCAGGCAGGGCAAGCCGTGGGGCAGGGCATGTGCCCTCCAGATTTTCAATCTACAATTCTCAGCATCCTTCATGATGGGCTATGTTGGATAGGGCTGATAGGAGCTGGAATCTCACCAGAATGGGAGGGTTCCCCACTCCTGTAGGAGGCAATCAGTATAGCTAATAAACACATGCTTTTTCCTATACTCTTTTTAACTCTTTATTTATTTTTCCTGCAAAACGCTTTTAGAGGGGGCAATGAGACAAAGACTGTTTAAAGTTTCCCCTTGGGCATTAGTGGAAGCACCCAAGGACATCTCACTAAGGAGCTACATTTGTTGAGGATGTTTTTCAATGACCAGCTTGCATCACACCTTCTTCCTCCCCCCTCAAGGAATTTCCTGGGCTCAGGCTGCATGGAGCAGGGTGGAAACATTCCGCATTGACTCAGCACCTGTCCATTTGGCACCAGCACAAAATTCATGGAGTTTAAAAATTAAAGAGCAAAGACAAATGAGTGTGTTTGCCAGTTTAATATTTAAACACTGAAGCACCTGGCCTCCTTGTGCTCTCAGCTGCCTTTGGGACCCTCTGGAAAATGCCTCCGGGATCCAACCCCTTCCCTAACATCTGATCCCTGCACAACTTGCCTTGAGGTTAGACTGCAAAGACTGCTGCCGAGGTATAAGTGCTCGGTTGTCATGTTTCCCCAACAGCCTTCCCCACCAGCTGTGCACTGACCTCAGGATCTCTAAAAGTACCATTTCAAAAAGTGCTTTTCCAGAGGTAATTGTTATTTTGCACTTTCTTCTGTTTTTTAAAAGCAAAGCAGAGAATTGGGAACTGGGAGACTGAACCCTTTTAGAACTGCAGCCCTTCAAATGTTCCCACCACATGAGCAATTCATCAGAGTAGCAATTTAGCAACAGAGACTGTGGGTTTCCTTCCAGTGGAAGTTTTTAATAATAAATCACATGAATTGGAAGAAAAGCTGGATATAATTAATCTAGCCTTAATGTGCAAGGGGAGCTGGTCACTGACTGACCTTGTAGGATCCTTTTTACCATATTATTTATAAGCATATTTATAAGCTTTCAGCATATTTGGAAAAGCAGGGTCTCTAGGAAAAAAAAATCCCAAGCAAATAAAAAGTGTATGGAAAGCTGAGACTCTCCTTCTAGCCCATTACTGTCCATTCTGATGGGGTTCAGAGAACACAGTAATTATCCTCAATGGCTAAGTGTACTCCTGTTGAACTGTGGGTTGTTGCAGAAATGTGGATTATTGTGAGCTCTGCTGTTAGCCTTGGTTATTAACCACAAAAGAATATGAGAAAAGACCTACTTGATCAAGCCAAGGGCTCTTCTAGCTGAGCATCCCGCCCATGCCATGGCGAGTCAGCTGCCCACAGGATCCTTCAAGCAGGGTATGAGTGCCTCAGCACCCTCTTGCCCATGTTCCCCAGCAATTGGCGTACATAGGCACAATGCCTCTCATACTGAAGGAAGTATCTATTCGAGTTAGCAGCCATTGTGAGTCTTCTTCTGTCCCCTTTTAAAGCCACCCAAATTGCTGACCATCGCTATATCTCATGGAAGTGAATTTCAGCGTTTAACTTTGTGCTGCAGGAAGGACTTCTTTCATCTGTCCTGAATCTCTCATCATTCAGTTTCATGGAATGACCCCAGGTTCTAATATCACAGGAGTGGGGAAAAACGTCGCCCAAGCCACTTTTTCCTGTACCATGCATAACTTTATATACCACTGTCATGTCTTTCCCTACTCATTTTTCCTAAGCTTTCCTTATACTGGACTTACTCCAGCTTCTTGATCATTTTAATTGTCCCTTTCTGTGCTTTTTGCATCTCTACATTATCCTTTTTTAAGTGCAGTGATCAGAACAGTACACAATATTCTAAATGCAATCCCACCACAGCTCTGTATAATGACAGTACGATCTCAGCAGTTTTGTTTTCGGTTCCTTTCCAAATTATGCCTAACATGGAGTTTGCCTTCTTCACCGCAGTTGCACACTGGATTGCCATTTTCATCAAGCTATCCACCATGAACAACCAGTGAAGAGAACCCATGGTTTGTTGCTGGGTTCTGAACCATGGGTTGTTCTTAATGTGTGCTTTTTTAAAAGTTTCCGCTGGGTTCAGACAACACATTAACCCCCACTTCAACAACTGCCTGACTGACAGCGGCACTCCAAGATCTCAAGGCAGAGGTCCTTTCCCATTCCCCTGCTGCATATGGCTATTGAACGCAGAGCAATTGGCAGGGCAAAGGCTGAGACAGAGTGCCTTAGAATGACCCCATTCTGGTGATTCAGGAACCCGGGTGTTTTGTAGAAGGGTTCCCCTGCAGTTTCCATGCAAAGCAAAACTTTGCAGCAAGAGCCAGAGAAGGTGTGGAATGAGAACCCTCTCAGCTTCCTCATATGCAGCTTGATGCATATGCAGTGATAGGAAGATAAAAGCCTCAGCTGGAAGCAGTCCTAAGAGGAGGCCATTCTAGACCCACCATTCCTGCTTTTCTCTGCAAATCGTAGCTGCTTCAGAAGAAGTTGCTTCCCCCAGAAAAATGACCCATGTGCATCTCAGCTGCCACAGAGCTCCCAAAACAGCCTTCATGGCCCCTTCCAACCCACCATTCTATGATTCAGGGGCTCCACAGGCACCTGAAAGGAGCCGCTCCTTCTCCAACCATATCTCAGGCTGAGCTCTATCTGTGATACTGCTCCAGAAGACCTCCGAGACAACTATGCCACTGCCTCCGCTGCGGTGTCTCTCTCTGTGCGCTTCTGATGAATCAGCTGCTAAGGCTGATACGGAACTGCTGGAAGGCCCTTCCTCAGCTCCCTACTCTGGAATCAAGCTGGCGGTTGTGCTGACCATGCTGGCCGTGAGTGCGCCGCACTGGTCCACCAGCTTGCTCTGGGAACGTGAAGAATCCTCCCCCTCACGGCTCCGTCCCCTCGCTGAGCACAGGTCAGCCAAGCCATCACTTGAATCACCATGGGAAGGCAACGCTTGACAAACAGTGCCTGCATGGGACCGGCACTTTCGGGAATAAGTGCATCACTAGCAGGAACTTGGCATGGACGCCCGGCTCCGCTGCCATCTGCTGCGGCTCTTTCCCCTCCCCGGACGAGCCCGCTTTGTCCATTCCATACGGCCCTGTCAGCACTTTGCCATGCACAGTTGACTCATTCCCAGTAGACAAAGTTGCATGTCCTGAATTCTGAACCACAAGCGCAAAGTCTGCCACTGGGGAAAATCTGATATTTGTCAAATTGCATCATCACATTTTATCTAAGAGGTGAACAAGAAAGTGTAGGCAAATTGCAAGTCCTCTTAACACTCTTTTGAGCCTGTTAGGGGAAGAAGGAGTTCATTCCCTCCCTCCCTCCCTCCCTCCCTCGCTCTGTGTGTGTGTGTGTGTGTGTGTGTGTGTGTGTGTGTGTGTGTGTGAGAGAGAGAGAGAGAGAGAGAGAGAGAGAGAGAGAGAGAGAGAATTGCAGGAAGGAAAGATCTTTAGCTACCTTGAGCTAAACAAATAACAGTCAAACAGCCCTAAGATTTATTAATTTTATATAAATTCATGTATATCAAACATGCAGAAAATAGATCCACATTTTGCTCGTTTCATTCGGGAAAAGAGGAAGTTAGTAACCGTTTGAGTGATTTCCTGAAAAGATCTTTGAAAAGAGAAGCAGAGCGGGAAGGAGATGACGTCCTGTGACATATCAAGGACTGATTGAGATAGACAGACAGACTGATAGATATTAAGATATCTGCCCATGAGATATCAAGAGTCATTTGAGAGAGAGGAGGGAGAGATGGTAGGTACAGAGAGAGAGAGTCTGAAAAGATGCACTGGGACTTCATGCTTCGCCATGTTGTGAGGCCGCACGTCCCACTAAGACCCAGAAGTTGTTTTTTCTTCTCTGCCAACATTCAGGAATTAGGACATCCAGTGCAATAAGGGCATCTTTAAAGACTCCCCCTCCCACAATCATGGGACTACAAATCCCATAATCCTTGTGCAGCATGGTAGGTGTGGGGAGTTGTAATTCAAATCTCTGGAAGGCCCCAGCTTGAGAAAGGCTGCTGTGGACAACCACAGCACAGGGTCTTCGGCTGGGACTTCCTTCTCTCCGTCATGGCAGCAGTGCAGACAAGCAGGCGCTGAAGAACCGCTTTGCTGGGGCCGCTCAGGGCTGTGCAGCTTGAGGGGCGCGCACCTGGCAGGACAACTTGCTTTGCTCAGGCGGCACACACAGCAGCAGCTGTCACGGCTGAGCAAGGGCTGTTTGCATGAGCAAACGGAAGCACTCTGAGCAGGTGGTTCAGCACTTCGATTCTGCTTTTTCAAGAATCTTTCAGCCCCTTTTATGTTTGAGCGCTTTCGCAGTGAAAAGGAGAGGCAAAGTCCACGGATCTAATAATCATAATCATAAAGTTTTGTTCCTCAAAGTCACCCAAGGCATTTTGGGCCTATACTTTGTATTTCTGTATATAAGCTACCCAAAAAGGAGAGGGTACAACAGGTTCATTTATAACTGAAAAAAACGTTTTAAAATATCTTACTGTACTCCACGCACATATTGCAACTGTACCTCTATAAGCTAATTGATTCAGGGTCAGACTATTTGTCCAACTAGTCCTGTATCCTCTATCCTGACTTGCAGTGCCTCTCCCAAAGTCTCAAGGAGAGCGGGATTCCCCACCTGAATGCTTTGAGTTGAAGCACGTGGGTCTGAAGCTGAGACCTTCTGCATGCAAAGCAAGCCCCGGAGCTGAGACTCCTCTCCACCAAGAAAGCAGTGGAGTTGTTGGTCTAGATTGTTTTATCGATCTTGTTGTGAGCCACTGTGCATGTCTCGTATTAAGGCAGGAAGGTGAGCTAGAAACGTTTATAATGAAATAAAGTAAATATTCAGGGCTGCTGGCACAATCCCTTCTAAGTACACCTTAGTCTGCAAGCAGGATGTTGCAGACTCTTGGCTGAAACAAGACACGGTCCCTTTATCTTGCTGGGCTGAGACAGATTTTCATCTTCAGGCTGAAACATCGAAGTACAGGCACAGTCCCAAAGATCCTGCTGTACTCACACACGGGAGGAGACGCTCCGGTTTTCCCTGCAGTCTCCTCCATACCCCTATGCATTGTGATGAGGAATCTAATGGGAAAGTAAAAATCTGGCAGATTTCTACAATTCGGGGCTCAGATTCCAATTCATTAGCCCACTGCTGGTGGAGCCCCTTCATGGATTTCCACCTCTAGTACAGACTGAAGTGTTGGCTTCTTTATAAACCTGCTAATTAAATTGGTCCAAATACATACCCCCAAACCATGTGGCTCTATCATGATTTGAGCAGAATCAACTAATTGCACAAATTGTACGTATAACCTCTATACGTTCAAGATGGCACACACAAGTGCAGCCCTCGGGTTGTCCTCGCGCTGTGCAAGAACCGTGTGGCCTGTTTCCAGGCTTTAGGCAGACACAGAAAGCCCAATTTTATTGTCTTACTTTTATGACAGCCCCGGACTGAAGCAGTACATGAGATTATGAATGACATGAAAGAAGTGAAAGGAGAACCACTGTGTGTGTGTGTGTGTGTGTGTGTGTGTGTGTGTGTGTGTGTGTGTGTGAAGACAGAATGGCATACGTGAAAAATGGCTGAGGAGTTTAAAATATAAATGTCACCATTTCCAGGGAAGAGAAAGGAGAATGACTGAGATACCAGAGGTCCAAACTCTAGTCCCCACTCAGCATTGAAACGTACCAAGTGATTTGGGGCCAGTCACAGCCTGATCTACCTCACAGGGTTATTGTTGTGAGGAGAAAAGGGAGAGGAGGAGGACCATGTAAGCTCCCTCCAGTTTCTTAGTGGAAAAGAAGAGAGGGATATCAATGTAATAATAAAACTAAATCAAATAAGTGTGTTTCATTTCTGTTGGCGGGACAACTAAAAGCCTAAGCACCACATCACTGGGGGATGGTGCTCTGGGGGATTATTAGCTGTCCAGTCTCAGCTTGAAAAGTGGACACCTGTCCTATGGCCTTCCTGCTACACTGGGCTGAGGCCTGCGGTGGTTGCGGAAGGGTCTGCCCAAAGGCATTGGCTGTAGAAGGACTGTTGCTGGAATGTTGGCGCTTTAGCACTTCGTTGTTGTTAGTCGCGAAGTCGTGTCTGACCCATTGCGACCCCATGGACAACACTCCTCCAGGCCTTCCTGTCCTCCACCATCCCCCAGAGTCCACCTAAGCTCACACCCACTGCTTCAGTGACTCCATCCAGCCTCCTCATCCTCTGCCTCCCCCTCTGCTTTTGCCATCTATTGTTCCCAGCATTAGGCTCTTCTCCAGGCAGTCCTTCCTTCTTATTAGGTGGCCGAAGTATTTGAGTCTCATCTTCAGTATCTGGCCTTCTAAAGAGCAGTCAGGGTTGATCTCCTCTAGGACTGACCGGTTTGATCGCCTTGCAGTCCAAGGGACTCGCAGGAGTCTCCTCCAGCACCACAATTCAAAGGCCTCAATCCTTCGGCGCTCAGCCTTCCTTATGGTCCAGCTTTCATAGCCATACATTGCAACTGGGAAATCCATAGCCTTGACTATATGCACTTTTGTCGGCAGGGTGATGTCTCTGCTTTTTAGTATGCTGTCTAGATTTGCCTTAGCTTTCCTCCCCAGGAGCAAGTGTCTTTTAATTTCTTGGCTGCAGTGCCCATCTGTGGTGATCTTGGAGCCCAGGAAAATAAAATCTGTCACTACCTCCATTTCTTCCCCATCTATTTGCCAGGAAGGCTTTAGCACTACAGATGGCTTAACTACATGGCTTTCTGGGTGAGCTGTGGCGAGCGCTTAAATATTTGGATGCTGTTGCATCCTTTAATGTAGTCTAAGGTCATGTCTTCTTTCTTCTTTTGTTTTGTGTTTTACTCATATGGGAGCACACGCACACGCACACGCACACACACAGAGGGAGAGGAGGGGGAGCCCTAACATGGGGACAGCTTTTTCAAACTAAGACTGTGCAAACAGGATTCTCTCCTCCTGGATGAGACATAAAAGGAACATATTGATTGCCTGCTAAGTTATTTGATCGATGCCTGCCTCTCTTTTATGCGGTGTATCATGTTTTGTATTTCAACCATGCAATTTTGTGTATTTGCTGTATTTTGAAAAGTGTAAAGTTAAGGCTACTTAGTCAATGAAATACATCTGCTTTTAAAAAAAAGAATCAAAAGAATAGAATTTGCATGCAGTATGTAATTAGTCCTTGGATTTCATTGCCCTGGAAGCCAGTTCCCAGAGGAAAGATCCCATCAAGAGCTGCTTAATTCCTGCATAATTCATGTACAGCAAATGTTAGTAGTCACTATTAGAAGCAAAGGACTGGCATTGATCTAGTTCTACAGCAGGAGTTCTTAGATTTTGGTGATGACTCTATTCCTCATTTGTCAATGTGGTGTGGGAGAGACACTTCGGGGACATGACATTTCTGTCTTGTCCAGACTTGGAAGGACTTGTGATGCCTAGTGACTAATGGACAGAGGACTCCAAGGCCCTTTATCAGTCTCACCTAAAAGTAGATTAGGTTTACCATCCTGTTCTAGAGATATATTTGTCTGCTATCCCTGAGCAAAAACGGACAGTGTCTGTTTACTTGAGGGTTACTCTTTTTTTCCAGTCAGAGGTCCAAGGTCCAATGATGCAATTTGTTGTGCAAACTGACACCTTCCCTCGCAGGAAGGGGACTACCAACCCCCACTTGGGTGTTTGGGAGGACACCCAGTCCAGCTTAGTATGCTATGCAGCTATCTGCAGATTTGTAAATAGCACCCACAAGTTACACACAAACGAATATCCATACAGCCAAATATACAGGCAGTATCCAACTAATCCTGTCCACCAGTGGAAGGCTTTCATAATTAGAAAAAGGGTGGTGGTTTACCAGTGTTTTTCCCCTCTCCTTGTACCCACTATATTCCCACATCTCTTCAGAGGATCCCTGGAGAAGATTGGCAGGTCAATGGGCAAAGGCTGCAAAGGAAGAGAGGATAACTGAAAATCATGCAGCTGTTTGTTTTGCTGGCAGAAGTGGAGAGCATAAGTTGGCTTGTGGCCCATATTTGTCTCTTTCATCCTACAAGAATTCTCGGTTGTTTACGTGAAAAAATATGAGCCAACCCTCGACGCCACTTCACTAATATTGGGAAAATCTGTCTTAGGCTGGATGAATATGGTCCTAATGGCTGAATTAAGCTCACAGTCACTAGTTTGCCATCCCAGACATAGCGGTAGGCTGGATTCCTGCACTCCTTTAGCAGCAAAGTGTTTGAATCCTGCAAGGGGTTTCAGGACACAGTTTTGAGCAGAGGCTGGCGGTGCACCAGTGCTTCTAGCATTTCATATTAGCAGAGATTAAGGAGGAGTGATTCTTGCATCAGTAATCTTTTCTCCAAAGTAACAATGAATTTAGCTTTCAGTTACATAGTGTGGTGTGATCCTGCCCCATCTTTTCTGAAAAATGCTCCTAGAGCTATAGATATAAATTTGCCTCTGCAATATCATGCTGTTAGTGTAATGTTCATGTTTTTCCCTCCCTGGATTGATATCTGATTCAGCTCCAATTTGGGTGCACAAATAGATGCAATCAGATTTCTTTGTCCCCGGTGTCAGTCTCCTGTTATTGTATTTGTTAATGTCAAATATTGTGGCAGACTAGAAGGCAGTTTTCTGTTTGTACTATCAGCAGCCGATACAATGTTGGGGGAAAAAATCATGAACCAGATAAACGTGAGAAATAAGATGCATGAATGTTAATTGCTGGCTCAACGTTTTCCTTCTTGCCGCAGACTGAGACTGCATTGGTCAAGTCAGAAAGGAGGGGATGCTATTTGCCCAATTCACTCCAAAAGTGAAGGGAGAACTATCAGGGCTAATGTACTCCTTGTGCCTGAATTTAGAACCTGTCAAGCCCAGCCCAGCCCTGTGAAAGAGTGGTTCTGAGAAGAGCATCCAAGAGCCCTGTGAGATCCAGCCAAAGGCCAAGTAACATGGTCTTCCCACTCTGACAAGCAGGACAGACATGCAAGAGCACCCACTCACATTCACCAGCCACAGGTATACCGAGACACTGTGTATTTGAGCCTGGAGCTAGGATGTAGGCTTCATAATGAATGGTCATGAAATCCAACATGAATTGTAACCATGCAGGGAGTTTTGGACTGGAAGGAAATACCCGGGAGAGCACCTTGAGTGATGCATCGACATAAGAATGGTACAATAAAAACATTCTTTAAAATAAAACATAAAGATCAGTAGAGACTGGGCAGTTTCTGTGCTGTTGTGTTCCCTAAACCTGACCAGTTCTGACCTCTGTGAAGAGCCAAAGTCCATCCCATTCGCTTCACTTCTCAGCCTGTCAGTCACCTAAGGACCACCCTGAGCCCAGACGCCCTCAGGTCCACACATCAGGATGTGCAAAAGCCCACAGGCCTCATCTCCCCGCAGTCCCGCAAAGCAAAGCGGGAGCTTGCTTCGGGTGACAGCCCAGTAATTAGCATCAGAAAGCACTTGTCTTCTTGAGGGCTCCCCGTCAGGGAGCTGCTACCCTCCTGGGCCGCTCTGTCTAGCAGAGTGCTTTGTTGTTCCAAAATGAGTCTCACTCCCCATGTGTCATCTGTGCCGATAAATGCCAGGTGTAGGCAGGGCCTATGCTAATATTGATTTAGAGTTGTGCGCCTCTGCAGAGGACAGCTGGCCCTCTGTGTGGTGTCGGGATGCAAGTCAGGAGGAGGAGGAGGAGGAGGAGGAGGAGGAGGAGGAGCACTCGTGTATCCTTACGGATACATATTTCTATAGGTGGCAGCGACATGTTATCAGCTTCCACTTCCAGGTGAAGGGGTATTTTGCCTTTGCTTGCTGTCTCAAGGCAGGTTAATATAGGACAGATTCTGCCAAAGCATAAAAGGAAGCAGACCCCTCTCAAATCTTGATGAAAGTGAAAGCAACATGTGCCCAGAGACAATCCCGCAGCTGGCTTTGTTTGCTTCCCTGCCCGCACTATTTGCTGAGAGAGCTAAGGGAGCAGCTCCATCTCCTTTCTCCAGAGTTCCCCTTTGGGCTGGCTGTCCCATTGGCCACCTGGGACTTGAGCTATTCCACTGTGGACCCACTGCCTAACCCCAACCCCTACCCTAACCCAAAGGCCAAGGGTGCACAGCCTGCGGTTCTCAGCCCAATGCCAAAAGCCCTCTCTGGGTCAACTGCTCCTTCTGGCAAGAATGGTATGTTCCTCCTGGAATGGCCATGTATCCTATGTTATGGACTTTACAACAGGGCAGTTGACAACAATTCATCAAAACAGTTAGAATAGTAAACATAGATGACAATTAGAATGCAAGCACAATAAAATAAAGCAAAAGCTGTTAGTACAGATATTGAAAACAGTTTGAACTAAAACTTTTGCAATAAATACCATTCAGTGCCTGGGGGCATAGGACAGTCTTAGTCTGGTGCCAATGCTAAAGTTGGTACCAAGGAGCTCGCTCCATAATTGGGGGGCCACCACTGAGAAGGGCCCCCTCTTTATTGCTTTCCTGCAGGCCTCCCGTAGAGATGGCAGTGGGATGAATGCATCAGATGTGGGTTGTAGCCAAGCAAACTGAGGTCAAGCAAGGCATTCCAACTGGGATTGCAGTCCCAAGCCATGTAGGGCTTTATAGGTTAGAGCAAACACCTTAAATTGGTCTCAGGAGCACACAGGCTGACAGAACACATAGGCCAGAACTGGTCTTATCTGTTTGGACCTTCTGGTCCCAGTTATTAATCTGGCTGCCACATTTTGCACAAGCCGCAGTTTCTGATCACTCTTCAAGGGCACCCCCACATAGAGTGCATTTCAGTCATCTAATTCAGAGATTACCAGAGCATGGAAATCAGGCTATTCCTGTCCAGATAGGGATGTAGCTGGGCCACCAGCAAAAGCTGGAAGAAGGCACTCTCTGCCACGGAGGCACCCTGAGCTTCAAGTAACAAGAGATGGATCAAAGAGAGCCCCAAGCTATGAACTGCTCCTTTAATCCAGAACAGGTCAAGGTCCTTCCATCCAGTCAGAGGAACCACCCACTAACAGCGTCTCAGTCTCATCTGAACTGAGCTTCCGTTTGTTAGTCCTCATCCAGTCCATTGTCACCGTCGGTCACTTCTTTAGCACATCCACAGCCTCACCTGCAGGAGGAGAAAGGGAGAAATAGAGCTGCGTGTTAACAACATGCCAATGGCAACACACTACAGATGACTCCACCCAGTGGCCTCCAGTAGATGTTCCATTAGATGGGGGACAAAACTGACCATTGGGATCCCCATGATGGAAAATCCATGATGCCAAACACTGTTCCCTGGGCACTCCCTTCTGGTGCTGGCGGTCCAAGCAGGAGCAGCCCCACTGCAGCTCAGCACCCCACACTCCCAGCTCAGGCATTTGACCCGGAAGTACACCATGTCTGGTGATATCAAAAGATCCAGGAATAGCTACAGGGTCACACTCCCTGGTCTCTCCCAATGCAGGGCCACCAGAGCCATCTCCATGCCCAGTCCAGCCTGAACCAAATAGTCAGCCTCATCCAAGAGCACCTAAAGCCTTGCTCGCTCTGTTCGAATGTCTATCAGAGGGTGGTGCTCTAGGTGAAGGTAACCTCTATTAGTGGGAGCAACACCCAGCCCAGACCTGGCTGAAGGCCAAGAAGTGTAAGAAGGGCCCCCAAAACCACCATCGGGAGTTGGGATGGCACAGCACACTTGGCAGGCACATGGGTCAGCCACTCATGACCTTTCCCAGGAAGGGAAGGTGATGCATACTTAGCATCGAATGCTAAGTATTCCTAAATGTGCATCTATACATGCAAACCAATTTCCCTTAAATTAATGTTTTCTTTAAGGATGAAGCATTTCTCTTTATTGGTTCACAATGTGACTGTGAACCCTAAATTTCCCCCCAGCCTTCCACTGAATAGAGGAAAACTTGGGGTGGGGGGGTCAGGAAAAAAATCCATTTTTTCTATGGATTTAGGGAAGAAAGATTCTGTTTTTCTTCCTAGTCTTCTTTGACACAACTCAGTCAAAAGTGGGTTTTTTTCCATCACCTCTCGACACGAGGTGAGTTCATATCAAAATGGCTGAGTTCCTGAAGTATCCCTATTCAAGACTAACCACTTGCGAAATGATCCATTTTCCAGTGTGTCATTTCTCCTTCAATGGTTGTCTCTGCTGCAAGGTTATGCTGGCTCCTGTCTACATACTCCTCTGTCACATGCACATGTCCACATGTGTGTGCGCGCGCAGACATCTTTACTGTTTAGCCAGAGGCCATCACAATTTTAGAAATGCAGTCGCAAGGTCTTTAGAACATAGATGTATTAAAATTACAATAATTAAGATAACCAAAATAAAACACAGATCAAGTAAAACAAGCCTCAGGCAAAAACCAGAATGAAGCTGCAGATTTATATTTTAGCCCTTATCTTCCAGGCAGCCAGGGCAAACCTGGCAACTTTAAAGCCAATCCCGATTGGCACACATATAGAGTCATTCCTCCAGATCCTCTCTATGAACGCTTTTGCACTGTGCACAGAATTTAGCACCATGAAAAATTCAGTTTATTTTTAAAAAAAAAAACCCTCTTGTATTTATAGCATTAAAGAGGGGTTGTAATGTTTGGTGCATCTCAAGAACTAGGGTACTGCCTGATCAGAGGCTGGGATTTGATTAACCTGCATAGCCCCCACAGCACACAGTGAAAGCTGAATACATCTTGCAGAACCAAGTGCTAAGCATGTGCGTGTTTTGTGCAGGTAGCAGTGTTTAGTTTTTCTAGAGCAGAACTTACGTTACCTGTACTCAGGTTTGTTTTGGGGGCATCGCACAGAACACAGGAAGCACTTCTTAACCTCGAAGCAGCCCAGCTTGAATGCAGGTCCCTCTGAGTTAATGGGACTTCCTCTCAATTACACACATGTAGCTCTGCAGACCTAAAGCTCCTCCTTCTGTCAAGCAAAAATAAACCTCTCCAGTTCCATGTGTCTCTTCTCACTTCCGGATACTCACTCACCCTGTATCAGAAGAGCAGGAAAGATACCCACATTTTGTTCTGTTTTACTTTGAAGACCATATTGTCAGAATAGGCTACTATGAACATTTGTCCATTCTTAGATTAGCTATTATGTCAAAAACCATGTTCTTTCCAGAACCAAGAGTACAGATGATCGTTATTCAACATGGCAGATCTAGCCCTGGCCTTCTCCATGTGGAAAAACAGGAAGTGTGGCAGGTGGGGGAAGTTTGAATGTACAGTGGTTTCCTTTGGGCAGAAAATGCACAGGATTCTAGCAGGTATGAGACAGAGTGGAAGCCAAATGGTATAGTCCTGCACAACATCCAAAGGCCACCATTTTCTAACCATTGTGGACGCCAACTTTGGAGAAAAGATGATGTTGCCTAAAATTATATGTGTACCTCTCGATCTGTCACTCCAGTTTTAGAGATACTGCCTCTAAATGTCTTTGCCAGTGGCTGGGTTCACACAACCCAGCAGGTAACACTGGTTTGCAGTTTTTACCATGATCTACTCAACAGACAATCAAGAGGTTTCTATGTTACTGTGGTTTCCATCCTTCCCACTCAGTTCTCCTACTGTTGACACATGCCCCATTAGCCACCACTGTGCCTGAGAGTCAATCCCAAGATGCATCACTCCTTGCCTATATCACCTTCCTCTTCCTCACTGGTCCAAAAACAGATGCTGGATTGCTGGGGTGGTTCCTGCAGCTGCCACTCTTTCCAGGGTTTTTTGGCTGGGTTCACAGGTCACAGCAAATAACCCTGCACAGTTTCACAACACATAGATGTTTGCCCAAACTTACCAGTCAGATAATTGTGTGGTTCTCACAACAGCCTGATTTCTGCACTCCCTGCTCCATCCTCCAACTCTCACTACACATCCCAGCAGGTCCCACAAGTGAAATCACCCACCTTATGCTCTTGTTCCCATTGGATCTCAGGAGCCTTGGCCTGATTGATTCGCTGGTGTTCTGAGATAGATTCTACCTCTTCTCCCTCCCAAGTGCAGTGCATCTCTGCAACACTTATTAGCCTCTACGGCCCCCAAATAGTTAATTCATAATAAATACTTCTGACATGTTGTTGCTGTTGCTAGTCGCGAAGTTGCGTCCGACCCATCGCGACCCCATGGACAACATTCCTCCAGGCCTTCCTGTCCTCCACCATCCCCCGGAGTCCACCTAAGCTCACACCAACTGCTTCAGTGACTCCATCCAGCCACCTCATCCTCTGCTGTCCCCCTCTACTTTTGCCATCTATTGTTCCCAGCATTGGGCTCTTCTCCAGGGAGTCCTTCCTTCTCATTAGGTGGCCAAAGTGTTTGAGTTTTATCTTTAGTATCTGGCCTTCTAAAGTCAGGGTTGATCTCCTCTAGGACTGACCAGTTTGATCGCCTTGCAGTCCAAGGGACTCGCAGGAGTCTTCTGACATAGTTCCTCCCATATCCCATCATGCATTTACCTACTTTCTTCCTGTTTCCAAAAGTAAGCAGGGAGACAGCCACATTGTTGGCCAATAGAAATAAAGCAGGTAATGGTGCATGTGTTGCTAGGGAGCTGAGGGCAGAAGAGAGTAGATGGCTGAGCAGCCACTTCTGTGGCCACTCTTTCCACAGGACTCTTTGGTATTTTCAGGCTAAAGGTAGTAAAATGGAGAGCCCAGGTCTGGATGACTGGAGAAGCCACAATGAAGTGTGAAGCCCACATTGTTGCCTACCATCGGTTGAGCACACATGGTGGTGATGCTGTAGCACAGTCTTCCCTGGCCTGGTGCCCTCCAGACGGGTTAGACTGCCTCTCCCAGGATTTCTGCAGAGCAACAGCAATGGTGATGGAGACAAGGAGTGTCAAGAAACGGACAACTCCTAGGGATCCCTGAACACAGCCATTGGCATCCCCATGGACCATTTACAGAGAGAGGCCATGGCTGTATCCACAGAACACACAAACCACCCTGCATGGTTCCCATGGTAAGTGGGGGGCTACCATGATCTACCTGCCAGACAACCAAGTAGTTTCTCTTTATCATGGTTTTTCTTCCTTCTTGCTCAGTCCTCCCACTGTTGGCACATATCCCCTCAGCCATGCTGTCTGAAATTCAATCCCAAGGTGCATTGCTCCCTGCTTAAGCCACCTGCCTCTTCCTCATTGGCTTCAGTGGCTCCTCCAGCTGCCACTCTGTCCAGATGACTCTGCACTGCTTACATACCAGGAAGCAGCCATGATCCTGGGTTCAGACAACACAACAATCCATGGTGTTGGTATCATAATCTGCTTAGAAAGCCCTTGAACTAATACAGTGGGATATGCATTTAATAACAAATAAGTATTTTTTTAACGGCGGTACAGAGAAATGATAGAACAAAACTCATTTTGAGCCCATAATATAAGTTACAATGGGTGAGAACCCCCACTGACATAGGAGCCGCCAGCCTCCTTTGTCACCAAGGAAATAAGTCTTTTGCCAGGAAGGAAAAGGGAGAAGCCATAACAAGCAACAAGGGAAGAGAGAACTGCTCTCGGAAAGGCTTAAACATAGTGCTATAAAGAGCGAACCGCATGTTCTAGCTTGGGGAGGGTGGGAGATGTCGATGCGCTGCTTCAAAGTGGCCTACAACTGACAGGGGGCTGCCAGAAATCAAGCTACTCTTCATCTAGCTTGGTATGGTCTACAGGGGCCAGCAGCACCTGCCCGGGGTGTTGGGCAGAACCATTTTGCAGCCCCGTTGGTGAACTGAAGATCTCCTGCACAAGGGAAGGCAAGCACGGGGTTTGCAGCCTGTTCCTCCTTGGCATTCAGAGGTATCCCAGTGGGGACAAAGACACTTACCTGTCCTTTCAGGGGACACTTCCAACTCTCAGAATTATCGACAAAGTGGGACTGTAGAGGAACTGAGGTGTGGCCTTGTTCTCACTGTTGTTCGTCTGTACATTGTCTCCTGTGCACATCGTTAGTTCCAAAAGACTCTTGCAGGGGACGCGCTCCTGCCTCACACACTCACGGCGGTGCCAACTCCGGCTGAATGGATCTTGGAACTAAGCGCCTAAATCAGATAGACCCCAGCATTGTTTGAATAAAGGGCAGAGAGGGGCCTCCACTGTAACCTGCTTTTGTGATGGGGATTATGTAAACAAAAGACAGCGAAGATGAAAGCCAGTGATCACGTTGCATGAAAGAGCAAAAGTGAGCGGGCTGCATGCATGGCTAGGCACGGAGATTAGCTTGCCGTAATGATTCCCTGCTACAGAAAGCCGTGTGCAGGCAGAACGCGGAGGGCATCTGAAGAGCGAGGATGCTGCCCCATTTTTCCTGCTTGGAGCAGCAGTGCAAGCTGCAAGGGACTGGATGGCAAAGGCGTTTTCCAATGACCTTTGTCACTAGAAAGGTACCCTGGGAAGGATCTGCAGAGGGCTATCCGGGAGCCAATGTGCAGTCGCCTGGGGTGCAGGGAGGCAGAAGGAGTGGCTGGCAGGCCTGTTTCCTCTCTGGCAGAGTGAGTTCCAGGCAAAGTGGAATGTGCATGTGAGACACACACACACGCACGCACACTGGTGTGCACACACACATCACCCAGTGGATGCAAGAGGTCTCGAGGTGATAGGACCAGCCCGTAGCCACGACATGAGGGACTGTCCTTCTATCACCCTAAGCCTCAGGAATACCAGGTTGCAGGAGTATAACATACCAGCTCCGGTTCCTGTGGAGATTGGCCTCCACAATACCACCCTGAATAACTAAAGCCTCCCTGGAGCTCCATTGCCCCAGGTGGGCTTCCTGGAGCATCTTGTCGGCCAGAGCAGGCCCTTTAGAGGCCCGCTGGAGCAGCTGGCTCAGAAGGCATTGTTCTGCAGAGCCAGGCATGGAAAGGGTGTCCTGGGAGTTCACCTGAGGATTCTTAGCAGGTGGCCCTGAAGGGCTGGCAGTCCTTGGTTCTGCCATAAGTTGCCCCGCAGCACGACCCAGAAGGTGGGCGGCAGCTCCGGAGATCCTCCAGAGAACCCTGTGGCCTTTCTGTCATCGCAGCCGTTGCATTGCAGCCCAGTGGGATTGACGAGGTGCTGAAGAGCATGGCAGCGTGGGTGGCCGCTCCAGAAAGCCCTGCGGGACCCATTCCCCCGCTGTGACAAATGCCACAGTAGGAAAGCAGCGGGGGAGGCTCCCTGGAGCAGCACTGGGGGAAGAGACCAGCGTTATAGCCCACCATGGCCCTGTCCTCCTGCTGCACTGCCTGAAGTGAGGGAGAGCTGGCCCTCATCAACGACCGTGCCTATTTTCTTATTTGGGAACAGCAACAGTGGTTTGTGTCCTTTCACAACCAAGCCAAATAATCCACCTGCACACACAAAGAGCTCTAATTCATTTCCCCCTCAGGCCTACCTTCCAGTTGCCATAACCGCTCTGGGAACCCCACTGGCAAATCCCAGTGCAGTGAAGAAGCCCAATCAGCGTACAGTCATGCCGCCAGTATGGAAAATCCTATCAATAAATATCACCTGCTGAACTTGAGTACAAACTAGAGTGCCCCCTGCCACCACAGTGAGAATGTCCTGATTTGGAGACACAGTGGTGAGTCCTGCTTCAGGCACGGAGTAAAAGTATCCTTCGCCGAGGATAAGGGGCTCTCTGCTGGACGTAATCCCTGGAGCTGGCTGGTGCCCAACCGCTGGTGTTGGCCTTCTGCACCTATTATTTATTTATTTGTTCGTTTTATATCCCACTTTTTCTCTTACAAAGAACTTAAAATGGCTTACATCCTTCTTCTCCTGCTCTCCACCTGATCCCCACAACAACAACCCTGTGAGGCAGGTTAGGCTGAGAGGGAGTGACTGGCCCAAACACACCCAGCAAGCTTCTGGGCCAGGTGCGGCTGGCACCCGGGTCTCCAAGTCACAGACCAGCCTTCTAAGTGCCACAGCACACTGCCTGTAGCAGTGAGTGGTTCAGGATCTGAATCTGCTGTTTTGAATTTCAAACATGATCGGATTTTAATTTTGAAATTGAAAGATATTTTCAAAAAGTGCAGAATAACCTGGAATCTGAGCTCTTACTGACCAATGCTCAGGCTTCAGCACTGTGTGCCAGCTGGGCAACTTCCACATGTTTACCACATTGCAAAGAAAAAAGGGACCCTGCATCCAAATGCAGGCATAATGAGAGATGTTGCAGAAGGAGAGAAAAGAATTACAGTGTGCATTAGAATGTGTGCCATGAAGTCTGAATTAGAAGAATTCGCTGGAGATTCTTTTCCTCAAATTGGTTTTGATTCTGTTTAATACACTGATTAAAAGCTAGACAATTAATGAAACCATTAATGAAGTGACACCCTGCTCTTTTTTATGAGCATGCCTTTTATCAGTCTGTCCCTTTGTTCCTCAACTTTTGACACCCTTGGTACCAGGAGGGCTGGAAGTATAAATAGATGTTGAACTGCTGTTGCGAAGGGGGACAAATAAAAATCCCAGGAAAATGCGGAGAAGTGTTTCCGCCAGCTGCAAATTTAGTGCTTCTTTACGTGCTCTGGGTCACTGTCATCATGACTGCATGCACAATGCCTTCCTCCGACTCCACTAAGTGCAGCAAATATGCTTTCAAACTGATGTTCATATACCCTGACAAAGAAACGTGTGGGAAAGCATTCCATCCGTTACTACTCATCCCAGGAAGGCAAGCAAGATGCTGGGAACAAAGCACCAGCAGTTTCCTCCAGTTAGAGAAGGAAGGAATGAAAAAAAAATTAAAAGGCAGCCCATAAATATCTTTCATGCCAGCACTCAGTGGAAGAGAATACAATTCAAAGGTGATCCTCTGATCAGAACAGAATTGCTCACTTCGCATCTTTGTGGGGCTACCTTGCATTTTAAGTTCACCTCTCCCCTGGGAATTTGCTTGGCAATGTCAAGCTGTATCCATAGTAGCTGCCACTTATTACAAGCGTTTTGCATTTCCAGATTTGTGCAGTATGGGAATCCAACCCAATCATACTTCTCCTTCAGTTCACTCAATGCATGATTAACTCAGATCTATTCTACTCCTACAAGCTGAGAAAAAAGCAGCAGGATCTCTTCCATCTCCTTTTAAGGCTGGTCTCCTCACTGATATTTTTGTTCAAAGCCAGGTTATGAATCCTAATTCATGGTGGGCATGTCATGAGTGGAGCCGGAGGGAGCCAGGGGTCAGACTAGATGGCCCGGGAGAGCCCTCTGACTCGTTCTGTTTCTTTGTTTCTATGTTTCTAGTTAAACAGATGTCATGACACAGTAGCATTAGCATGTCAGATTTTAATGTGTCCCTCTTAAGCAACTTCCAGAAGTTTTGGACTGCACCACCTATAATTGAACACTCTGTGAAAGATGTTAGGAGACAGAGTACCCAGAGGAGGGCCTTCTCTGTGGTGGCGCCCCGACTATGGAATCTGCTCCCCAGAGAGGTCTGCCTGGCACAGTCATTATATTTTTTTCGGTGCCAGATTAAGATCTTATTATTTAATCAATATTTTAATATGTTTTAATATTGAATTTTATTATTGTATTTTATTAACTTGCAGCCAGAGTGGGTCATCAATTTATTCATGCTCTAAGCCGTCCAGAGATGTAATACAGCATACAAATTTTATAAATAAATAAATAAATGTTTATCCACTGGCTGTACCGACTGGTGCTTACAGGAGCTGTATTCCAGAACAACAGGAGGGCACAAGCTTTCCCATGTGTGATATAGTTCATCTAGTCCAGGGTCCTCAAACTTTTTAAACAGGGGGCCAGTTCACTGTCCCTCAGACTGTTGGGGGGCGGAGTATAGTTTGAAAAAATATGAATGAATTCCTATGCACACTGCACATTAAAAATAATTAAAATTTAAAAAATTAATTAAGTTTTAAAAAGTTAATTAAAAAGTTAAAAAAATGTTTGCTCCGCTCCCTCGGGCTGCAGCAGAAGCCCAGGATGAGGTGGGGAAGAGCATGTCCATATTCAAGAGACAGACTACAACACAACCAAGGCAGTAAATATAGTATTTTGCATAATGCAGCTGATGACTGCCACTGGCATTTACAAAGAATGAAGCAAAAATACTAAGGATAAATACTGTTAATGCCACTCTTAGTATTTGAAGCAAGTCAGCCCAGAACAATTCCCACCATACACAACGGCTGTATGTGGATGCAGAGCTGATGGCTACCATATTTTAAGTGCAACCTTGCCAAAACCGGTACTGTCCAGATGAGTTGGACTACAACTTCCATTGGCCATGCTGGTTGGGCATGATGGAAATTATAGTCCTCACTGCCTCCCTGCTTCTGAGGGAGTGGGAGCAGGAGGCCAGAGAGGCGAGTGCGGGGCGGCTCCCCCGGCCAGGAAAGGGCCGCAAGGAGGAAGGTAAGGGCCGCTTTCGGGACGGGGCCGCGGCTGGCCAAGCGGGGTGCCTCCTGCCTCTCCCCACCATGGGGAAAAGACACATGGTGGCCACTTGATGGTGGCGGCTTGCCCATAGAAGGCCACAGCTCCCTTGATAATCACCTTATTCCACTGGAAACGTACATGCCTGCGTAAAACAGACCCTTTAATGCTGCATCTCACAGAAGCTACCGCCTTGAACAAACATTGAACATCTGAGAAATGCAGTCTCCCTTCCTTTCTTTCTTCCATACCTCCTGCTGGGAGCCTTTACTGAACATTTCCCATCCTAGAAGGGCTGGAAGAAGCAAAATTCTGTTGATGTAACAACCTGAGCTCACACTAAGTTGGAGCTCCTACCTGATGCGGATAAAGACTTCCCTTCCAATGCAGTTTCAGGACAATGGTTTTCTTGGGTGACTGGCGTGTGGGTAGGGAAGGGAGCTCATCTCTTCTTCCTCATTCCCCATGAATCTCTGACCCACAGTTATTAGTTACCCAGGGAAGTTGTGGGTTCTCCCACACTGAAGGCATTCAAGGTGCAACTGGACAGTCATCTGTTCGGGGTGTTCACACTCCAAGTCCTGTGTTGAGCAGGTTGTTGGACTCAATGGCCTTCCCGGACCCTTCTGCCCTACAACTCAATGATTCTATGATACCTTTTAAAAATGTGTATGTCAAATCTAGTTTGGCCCTTTGAGCAACAACAGTGGCAGGCATACTTCAGGTGTGGAAATGATTTGATTTTTACTAGTTTCCTGCTATCCACCAACTGAAGCCAGATGCGAAAGAGTAGATGTCACCCACATAGCTAACAAGGATTTACAAGCAGCTTGCTCCTCTGAGTATGAGCTCAGCCCAGGAACTTGTGATCAACAGCAGAAACAAGCTCAAAAGTCCTCCCACTCAAAAAACCCCTCTCTAGGTTTTTCTCCAAGTGCTCTTTTTCAGCACCCAAATTTGGAGGGTGCGGGGGGGGGGGAAGGGTTTTTTTTCATTACTGCTGCATTGGAGAATTGGGGGTCAGAAAGCACAAATCACTGATCATTCTACCAGTCACTCCTGATCGGCCTTCTGGTATATGCACTGCAGAAGAAGTCACACAAAAGCCTGTCCTTTCCCTTGTGAATTGCTAAGGTGTGCATTGCCACTTGCCCATGTCACACTGCAGTGCTGTCACACCAGTGGTACGAGGGGTTTCAGTTCCGCAACAAGCCCCCCCCCCCCCCGGACAGGCCGAGATCATCCAGACAGGGATGCTCATGTTTATCCTCCGCTGCTTTTTTGCCTCTCGTTAAGGCATTTCCAACAGGCTTCTCCCCAAAACCCAATTACCTCCAGGAGGCACCCTGATCAAAAGCAGCAGAAGTGGCTGCATGAACATCTCCTTGTGCAACAGCCTCGGGGAACCAACAGAACAAAAGCTTCTGAAAATTGAGTTAACCAGCTTTAATCCTTTTGAAAGATGAGGAGCTTTGATAATAATGTCCTACAAGGGAGAAGAGGAGAAACATAAATAAATACATGCCCTGTACTAATGGGTTTGGGCTGACCTATAAGGCTGCCAGTTCCCCAGGCTTTAATTACTTTCTATTTTGCACCACCTCCTATCTGCCCCAGGGGAAAGCAGAACTCACAATGATATGTCCCAGACTTTCTCCACCTGGAGTCATCCCATTGTGTTGGACTACAGATCTCATCATTCCCAGCCAGCTATGGGAGGTAGTAGGAGTTGTGGTTTGGTGCAGTGGGAGAGTGCCGGTTTGTGGAGGGGTGGAGTACCCAGTTCTAACAAACAAGTCGTGGGGTTTGAGAAGGGCAAGAAAGCACCGATGAAGCAAAGTGCTTCTCTGGATCAGCTTCTGGGAACCAAATAGGTCATAAAAGCCTTGGAGCAGAGCCAGGCAGCTCTTGGCACCGTTATCTGGGTGACACAGTAGGCTGGTGGCACTGTCTAGCATTTGATTAGTTTTAACCTCGGTATATCTAATTAAATTGAATGCTTTCTTCAAAGCGAAAAAGCTAGAAATAGCAATGTGTGAGAAATCCGGTTAGGGAGTGGGGGAGAGTGGTTGGACTTCTTTAGCTCAGCTCCCCAGACTTTGGCCCACGTTCCCCCTGCCCTCGGTCTGCCTCACAGGGAACGTCTGTCCAAGCAAGTTCTCACGGCTGTTGTGCACACGCTGCCTGCGGGCCCACTGTGCTCTCATGACGCAACTTGCAGGCTTTGTGTACTTCATGCAAAGAAGGCCTCACTTTGCACAAAGAAGCCCCTGGTATTCCCCAGAGTTGGTGGCCCTGGGTTCAGCTCCAGCAAAGAAGGTGTGGGCTGGACGGTTTGGCCCTACAGCTCCAGGTTGTTTCAAGTGCAGAAATGCAGTGGCCCCACAGACGCACTCCAGGCTTCCTAGCTAGAGAGCAATGGTGTAGTGGTGCATTTTGAGTGAGGTGCACACCATAACAGTCCCTTTATCCCTGCCCTCCTCAGGAGAGGTCAACATTGCAGGCAGCTGTACTGACCCGTATCAACAAACCGGTCCTAGCAGTTTTCATCTCCACCAGGTCCTGCTTTTTCCGTAAAGTCACTTTTGGGTCTCCGTGACTGATTCAAGACCAAGTCAACCCAAAGTGTTCTGCCTTACAACAGGAAGCAGTATAACGCAGCCAGTAAAATCTGCTTCCCCAGAGCTACTCTGGGGATTGCAGCTAAGTGTAGCAAGACCAAGCAAGTCTGAAGGAGCTGGAAAATGATGTCAGCGTGCATGCAGATCGCCGGCACTGCATCGCTTGCAGGCCTGGCTCTGTTGCAACACTGCTGAGGAGGCTTCGACCCAAGCCCCCTCTTCAGCTTAGAACTGGGGAGTGGTGGCATTAGCTGGTTTCCACAGCCCCTGGCGCTTAGTCTAACTGTGGAGACTACGATGGAAAGCAAGACTGGGACTGACCTGAAACCTCTCGCCTCCACACCACTATGAAGGTGGTTGTTCCTGACCTCCCGCTTCATCTTGCATTCGTGACTTCACGCTCAGCCACGCCATGGATTCTGAGATTTCAGCAGACATCCTCCTTACCCCACCAGCCATATCGTCATGCTGTAAGGGCTGGAAGTTAGCTTTTTAAAAAGGACAGATTTCAGCATCTAATTGCACATTCCACCACCACCACCACCACCACCACACACACACACATTCACACATCCCTGACAACTGACCCCAATATTGAGGTTACAAAATGCACGCCTGCCCGTTCCAAGCACTTCTAACTTAAGACCGTTGGAAGAGAAAGTAACTGAGGGCTTTCTATAAAGAGAAAAGCGATATGAAGGTGAAAGGAGCTCTAGCACAGGGCATCCGCGGGACAAAAACAGAATGTGAAGGAGGAAGAGAGGCTAAAGGACTCAGCACAGACCTTATGCTCATGAAGGAGTGATTCACTCTGTCGATGCAAGAGACTGGGAAGGCAAGGGAAGGGAAGGGAAGGGAAGGGAAGGGAAGGGAAGGGAAGGGAAGGGAAGGGAAGGGCTGGTGTAGCAAAGACCATGGCAGACCATGAATGGGCTGCTTCTTCCTTGAGCAGAATCCCGCAGCCACAGCCGGGGAAATGCAGGCAATGTGCTCTTATCACAGAACGCCATCAGACCGGGCAGCATAGGCATTCTGCGGGTTGTGCAGTTGACAATGCTGAGAGTGATCCCAGGCAGCTCGGAGATGGCCGTCATCTTGGTGGGAGCACTTCCTGGTTGGGTGGCGGCACCCACAAATCCACTCATGCTCACTTGTTTAGGAGGCGGTTCTACGGCTGCTGGGTGCAACCTAGAAAACCTTCTCATAGGAGAATTCAGATCCCCAAGTCCAACTTCAGAAAAGCGCCCCAAAATTGGAGCTGGGGCTCTGGATTTGGGGTGCCCACCCTCTGCCCTTGCTGCTGGCACCATTCTCTCTGCACTGGCTGGAGCTCCAAATTCTTAAGTGTGACAATAAAGCAGCGCTGGGGGGTGCCAGGGAGAGGCAGACCCTGCTGGGATACAGAATCGAGCATCTAACGGTTTTGGAGGGTGCCCTTAGTGACTCATTGATGGACTAATTAAAATTTTTAAAGTTTTAAAGATTGGTTTTATATTATTCTATTGTATGTTTAGGGTTTTATTCTCTGTAAACCATCCAGAGAGCTCTAGCATCCAGCTGTTCAGTGATACAAAAATGTAATACTTTCAATGAAAATGCAATGAAATACAAAGCACTCTTTTCTGTAACACACGGTGCCCAGTTTGAACCAGTGGCAAATTTTAGAACCGCTTCACCTCCCCTACACCAAGGTGGGCAACTTTGGGCCTTCTCGGTCTTGTTGGACTACAGCTCCCATCAGTCCTAATCAGCATAGTCAGTGGTGAGGGATGGTGTAAGCTGCAGCCCCAACATTTCCTACACACACAGATGTGTGTGGCATATCTTGCAGATGGCCCTTAAGCAGCCTGAATTCTGAGGCATTGTACCAAAACCCTAGAAGTGGAAGAGAACAGAGGCAGCATATACTAAGTTGGATTTTAAAGAAAACGTGTTTCCCAAGCAGCACAAGTTGTCTGCTGGAAAAGCTTCTGAGTCGTTTCCTAGCCACCTCAGAAGGAGCAGTGCAATTAGCTCTAAAGACAGCAGAGAGGGCGATGGGGCTTTTTAACCTGTTTCGCAAAACAGATCTAGCAAGACAAATGCAGAAAGTGGAGTTGAGAGATGGAGGAACAGTTTGACGCCACTCAGATCTTTCTCCCATGGCTGGCAGGGTTCCTGGCCTTCCCCAACCCTGGCACTGAACATGAGGTTGTTTTATCTTTTTATCAGTTATACACTTGTTCCAGGAACCTGCGGGGCTGTACTCCAGTACAGCAGCATGAAGGGCCAACGGATGAAGCAGTGTCCCGCAAGCATCAATGTGCTTCCTCTCCAATTAGGGGAAGAAGAGTTATTTTTGTTCTTTCCCTGGCAAGGGCCTGGGGTAATAGAGGCTTTGCCACTGGTAACATTTGCATACTGTCTGGAAGGCAGGACAAATTACTTGCCTTCCTTGGCTGCAGGTTTGCAGATCAGACAGCGCCTGCCGCTCATAAAAGGACCCTCCAAAATCTGCAACTGGAATATATTAGGCAAGCCAAGCACATGCTTCTGAGTTCATTTATCCTGATCCAAATGAGCCAGGCTCAGTAGGGGACCTCCAGATGTTCTACACCACACCTGCCATCAGCCCAGCCAACATGGCCAATGGCTGCGGATTTGGAGAGTTGTAGTCCAAAACATAGAGAGCACTGGCTTGGGGAAGCCTGCTAAAGAACTTGTGTTTGCAGCTCTTTGCACTAGAGTAAAGCTGGCATTGTGAATGGGGTCCAAGCACAAAGCCACCTCCCTGCTGGAGCTCTGAAAGGAGTTACCTTCGTACATCCCAAAAAGCAAAACCAGCCAGGCCTCCTTTACCCCCTTAAGATTATGAATAGGCATGACTCTGTGATGCATGTCAGTGGGCTCCCTGGTGCTGGCCCACCAGAGGCATATATCAGGCACATATTTGACTGTCTCCCTCTACTTTGCAATACATTCGGGCTGCCAGTTGGTTGAATCAGTGCAATGTTATGGAATATTTACAAACAGACTACTGGGATGAGGAACTAAAACCGTGCCCAGCTTAAGGTTCACTGTCTCTCTTGTGTGAGATGGGATCACTGGCAGCTTCACTATGATTAAGTGCCTGCACAGGCCTTGTGGTCAAGAGGGGGCACGTGGGGCAAGCTAAGTCTAGAAGGCCTCTTGGGAAGAGGTTCCAGCAAAACAAAAGCCAGCAGAAGGCGAGCAGAGCGCAGAGGCAAGGTGGCTGTGGGGAAAGGGGCACGGTGAGCCGTGTAATGAATCTGGGAGGGGGAAGTGAGAGGCCTGAGGAAAGGGGTCAGGGATGCTGGGTTAGGGAAACCAAAGGGACATACTGGTGGGTTGCCAGAGAGACTCCAGGAGAGCCCCGTGCCGCCAAGAGGGGTCTAGAGGGAAGGGCTAGCAGCTGTCATTTCCACCATCACTGCATTATTGCAACCTGGCAATTCTAAGGGGCAGTAAAAGGTGAAGAAGACATGGGGCAGGGTGCAAAATTTCACATATGGATTTGAACTAGCCTGCCAACTTTGAGCTTCTGATATTACAAAGCTGCCTCTTCTGTCCATTTTCTTTCTTGTGCTTCCAGAAGACAAGGAGAAATATGTAATGTCGGAAACCAAGAGGCGTCAGTGATAAGGGGCATGCAAATAATTACCTTTGATAGATAGAACTTCAATTTAGATTCTTACTTCTGCCACCCCCGCTCCTCTCCCAGGGTCTGCCAGCCTTCTAGTAACAGCATCAACCAAGGTGGAGAGACCAAGGTAAGGACAGGATCTTCTGGATCTTTCCTAGTTCGTTTTCTTTCTCAGGGCAACCTGCAGAATCAGCATGATCTATGCAGGGGCTTGCTGGGCATTCCCATGGAGCATGTTTCTTGCAGGCTGAAAACTGTGGGGTTCTGGCAGAAAACCTCGGAGGCTGTCGATCCTTCCAAGTACCAACCTGATCGACATTCCAGTGTGCTAGACGCTTGATCGCATCACAGGATCCTGCCACCAAAGCACCACAAATGTGGAACACATAAAGTACTCAATCTGTTTTCTGCAGGGAAACCACCAGAGTCACAAGCTTGCTGCACTTGGATGCATGAACCACTTCCATCAGTTTAGCACTGCATTTATTGCCCACCTCTCTTCCTCTTCCAAGGAACCCAACATGGTCCTTCTCCACTCCGTTTTATCCCCACAGGAACAGCCCTGTGAGGCAGGTTAGGCCGAGAGGGAGTGGCTGGCCCAAAGTCACCCCACGAGCGTCCAGGCCAAGTGGGGACTGGAACTCGGGTCTCCCAAGTCACAGGCCAGCCATAGCTCCCTGGCTTCCTGCAGCTCATAGGTAGGTGAGGCGCTTTTCAGAAAAGTGCTTTATTGCACCACGGATGAGCTTTATGCAGGTCTTGCGGGGATCTCCACCTCTTTCTCCAGCTCCCCCTCTAGTGTTGTGGAGAAAGTGCAAAGAAAACGAGATATGTTAGCAACAGGCCCATGGCATTACTGATCAAGAGAGACAGTCTTCCCTTCACCATCTCTATACCATTCTGAGCCATAAGAGCAGAAGAAATGCCATGTTGTGTCTGACCAAAGGCCCAGAGAGCTTTGGCCATGGAGCAGTATAGAAAGGAAATAAACAATCTCGAAGAAGAATCTCTGGTGAAGCATCCATTTCTGCAATGGTCAACCAGATACCTTGGAAAACCCACAAGCAGGACCAGAGTGTGATCGTGCTCACATTCACCACCAGTGCATAGGCCACCACTGTTCCCACAAGGGGCATGTAGCCACGGAAGCTACTAGCCACGGCTAGCCTCATCCTCAATGAATTAGCCTCAGCCCCTTTTAGCGCCATGGGAAGCGATGCTCATCCCTGCACCCAGTGGCAGTGCGTTCTCCTGTGTGAGGAGGTCCTGCCTTCCTCTGCCTCGGAATCTCTCCCCATTCCGCTTCACTGGATGGTGCCAGGTTCTAGTATTATGAGAGAGGGAGAAGGCATCTCTCTACCCACCATTCCGTAGAAGATATAACAACGCGTCTCCGCCACGCCTCCTTATGCTTGCTCTTTTCCCTGTGGAAAAGCCCGTGAATACTTTTTCTCATGAGAAAGCAAGTGCTCGCTGCCATATGCCTCTCCTGCTTTTTGGGGAGGGGGAACCCTAGCAAACAAAATCAGAAGGATACCAAAAAGATCCCCAGGACTCAGAGCCACTGGACCAAAAAAGCAACATATATTTGCATGTGCTAATTTACATATGCAAATAGGTGTGAATAATTAGACATGATTACTGTCATTTAAATTGTATAGAAGGCAAGCTAATGAACCTCTTGCTTGCCTTCAGGACAGGACTTGTGGTGCCCCAAATTGCTCTTGCTTAAAACTTACTCTGTGTATCCGGATACCTTTCCTGGGTTGTGCCTGGGCCCAGCAAAGAGCAACATAGCACCTTAAATGTTTGTTGATTAATTTCAGACTGAACAGGCTCACCGTCTGGGGAGGAAAGGTGGCAGCCTCCACTCTAATGTAAAAGGCTAGTGTCTTTGTGCTACATTCCCTGTTAGAGTGCTAATGGAGTGAGTCCAAAGGTTTCCTAGTAACTGTAGGGCTAATGAGTTCAAAGGGGAAAAGCAGGCTTGTACGAAGGGAGCCGTGGGCAATTGAGGCAGCTCTAATGACCCGGGCATGGTGCAAGGTTCTGGGCTTCCATGCCGAGGTCCATTCAGTAGCAGTCCCCATGGATGGCACGGCAATGAGGCAGGTGGCCTCACCGGGATCTGAGCCTCCAAGCGACGGATTTTGGACTCCGTCGCTAGTTAGCCATCCCCTAACACCACCTCTGAGAACAGAGTCCACAAGCAGCCAGAGACACAGAGGCAGAGCCTCCCCTTCAGTGGTGCTCCATCATTTTATAATGCCTCATTTTAAATTGAGCTTTAAATTGTGAAACCCCCTTTTCCATCAGCAGAGTACATACCTGCTTTGCTAAACTGGGAGTGGAAGGAATACCTCCCTCCCTCCCACCCTCCCCCCCCCTCTCTCTCAGACAACAGGGGAACCTGGAGTTAATGTTCATAGAAGTGCACTGGCCTGCAAAAGAAAGACTGCCTCACCCAGTGACATGTTGCAGAACCTAAGTAGCACAGATGGGCAGGGTAGTTTGTCGGTGCTGGAGGGTTCCTTGCACATACCGTCTGCCATTCTGCGAGCCCCTGAGGGAGGGGAGAAGATGAAAGGGTGAGTGAGCAGCGTCCTCAGCCCTGCTCAGGCTCAGAGAAGGTCGGCTACCAGATTCCAGGGCAACAGCAACGGAAGAGTGCAGTGGCACCCTCAGGGTTGCTGTCTTGACCTTCTTTCAGCGTGCGTGGGGATTATGTTGGGGTGCAGCAGCTCACAGCCTGTATCATTGCTAGGAAAATCCACCCTCCACACATCTACCCAGCTTAGTGAGGATTGCAGCTAAGCAGAGGGAGCCATGAGCCTGGGGGAGTGGCAGATGACCTCCGTGTCCCAGCTAATCAAACATCCCGCAGCTTCAGCCCTGTGAGCCCCGGCTCCACTACACCACTGCTGCCTGCCCTGAGCACGTCGGCATCGCAGTCTGCTGCCAGACTGAACCTGCGCAGTGGCAAAGCAGTCACCCTTGTGCCGGTGCCCCATACTGCTCTCCAGTAAGAGCCTCAAGTTCCCCTCTGCTCAGTGCCAGAAGCCAGCAGCCTTGTGAGCCGCTGCTGGTTTTCGCTTGCAGGTAGTTGTGTTCAGTTCCTTGACTTCTGGATAAAGGTTAGTATAAGTGGAAAGGGGTGTGTGTGCTGACGAAATGAGTCCCTTGCCTTCTGTAGGTCAGGGGTGGTCAGAAAGCAGATCTCCAGATGTCGTGGCTTTCAGCCCCTCTCTGCAAAGCTGAGAGTTGAAAGCCAGAACATCTGGAGAACTATTTTCTGCCCACCCCCCCACCCCCACTTCCTTAGGTGGCTGAGAGCTAGCCGCAGCAGCCCAGTGAGGTGAAAATGGCTTGGAGTGGCCCTTGATTGGGTTGAATTCCAGCAACTCTTCCAGATGACACCACTTGGAACAGCCCTGTAGCTGGTACTGTGTCAAGCGCTCCAGCTGGAACGGCGTGGAGCTCCAGCCCTTTCCTCACAAGCTTGCAAGCTGCTCTGCTGGCAGCAGTAGAGAGGAGACATGGAAGGCTATTAGTACTATTACAATCATTGTTACGATTAATTTTACCTTACATTTGTGTCCTGCCTTTTTCCCTTTCCAAGAAACCCAAGGTGACTTACGTAGTTCTCCATTTCATGCCCACAGTGGGTTAGACTGAGAGTCAGTCATTGGCCCAAAGTCATCCAGCGCACTTCATGGCCGATTGGGACTAAAACCCGGATCTCCCAGATCCCGGATCCTCTAACCAGGACCCACTGGCTGTCTATTACACCTAATGAAGTTCTAGATAATCTAATATGATATAAAACCTGTAAATCCTTTTCATATATACTGAGGTGTACATGTGACTCAGTTTCACTAGACACCATTCAGCCAAGGTTCGGCACATTTAAATCCTGTGGATATTAGGAGGAAGCTGCAGGGATGGAAAAGTGCTTCCTGGAAACTAGATCGTGCCTGAAGTTTGGTATTTGAGATCCAGTTACCCTTTCACACTTCAGGAAGACTGGCAACATCCCCCAGACATAAAAGCCTTTTTCCCGGCGGTCCGTCTTCCAAATGATGTTTTAAAGCCCCTCTTCTTAAGCGGCTGCAGCAGCAAGATGGCCTCCTTGTGGAGGGAGCCTGCACAACGTACCTGGCACCTTCACCTGTGCCCTGCCGTCCTGCTGCCCAGTGTCATGCTCTGGAACCAGTGGCGGACGGTGGCCCTTCCTGCCCTCGTGGCCCTGCGTCACAGGGCCAGAGCTTTGGCTGGCACTCGCAAGTGCCTGCCCTGGCTGCACGGGTGCCACTCGTGACAGGGCAACCGTCATTTGTTAGCCGTAGCATGACAAATCACCTAATGAGCTGAGGCACTGCTGAGAATGAAAGACTTAAGAAATCAGCCCAGGGAACAAAAGAGGCCCATGTCAGCTGATGATCGATGGGCTCTTTAATTCCACCCGGCTGTCATACCCATCTGTAATGAATTTCTATGCGGCTGCATTATTTTTAATACCGTATGAAGCTGAGCTCCCCTCCCTCTTCCACACTGCTTAGGGAGCTGGGGCGTAAAATGCCTTCAGTTCCACCACAGCCAAGCTGGAGAGAAGGCCACCACCCACGTTCCTCAGCCGCTCAAGCGGACCCTGACTCCACAGTCCAGCAATCATCTGACCACAATCCCAGGATGATCAAGCCACAAAGGACTTCAGTGAGAGGTGAAGAGACGTTTCTGCTTTTTAAAAAATGGCCCCATTGCCCTTTCTATGCTTCCAGGAGCCTCCTGGGAGTATTAAGATTGTGATTCTCAAATGATGGGATGAGCCCTCCTTGAGGGTTCCCCAGATGTTTGCAGGGAATCACTCAGGCAACTGGAAGGTGTGGAAGTGCCACACAAATGACTGATGGGAAGGTATCTTTCACCTGACCCCGTCTCTGGGCCTGTTCCCTGCCTGCTGCCATTCACAAGCAAGCTCTGAAGAAAGCCAGTTGAAAGCGCAACCACAGAGGACGGGTGACTGGAGAGGACCTGTTAGGTGGAACTGCACAAACTGCGAACATCAGGGGGGACACTCTCCCCCGAAGCACACAATAAGTTCTACTTTTATACATGGAGAAATAAGCTAATTTCTCATCCTCGTGTTTATGGAGATCTCCACTCTCTTATTGGCGTCTGCTTACACAGTTGTTGCTTTAAAAAAAATCCAGTTCTTTAAAAAAAAACTGATACTGAGGAGAGAATGAAGTACAGATGCTGACAGTATTCAACTTGCCTAAATATGCATACTTAAACACACACCTAGAATTTTGAGTTACCTTATGAGTTACCTTCGGGATTTTGACAGCATGTGTTGGCATGCTGGTTTGCTCTAATGTTCTGTGCAGATTTCTTCAGCTGTCAGAATACGAATTGAGGATTTGGGGCCAGATGTTGTCATGGGAGTCTAGACCTACCCACAACTACAGTATTATTAAATCCCTAAACCATCACTTCAGAAAGCTCAGAGCTTTTTAAAATCGCAGTGCATGCTGAGAGCAGCATGAATTGGTACCAAAAGATAAGCATCTTCCCAACAGCCCAGGCTGAGATCAGGGGCGAATTATATTTTTTACTGACATATTAATGCCTTATTCACTGGAATGTTACATGACACATAGCCCCACAAAACTGTCTCCTCATACTATTTCTGCTACAATATAGATGAAATTTCTTCAGTTATATCATGACTTTTGCACGTTTTCTGCAGTATATCCTTTAGCGTTTGCGAAACTTATGGTACTGTTCCAGTGGAAAGAGGAGTGACTTAGGCAGCTGCAAGGATCATCTGCCTGAAAACAATTCTGAGGTACATGTCCACTCACAAGTAAATCCATTACTTTCAACAGTGCTTATTCCTGCAAACATCAGCATGAGAGAAGGAAGGCAAGGAGTAAACAGCACTGAAAGCAACGTGGTTTATTTCAGAGCAGAGATAGGGCATTTTCTGCTGGTTGTTTCTCACCTGCTGACTTTTGCAAGGAACAGCTAGCTGAAAATGCCCCAACAAATATGTCTACTCAGTAATTGGCTTCGCTCCCAGTGATGCTGCCTCCTGCAAAAGCCAGCACAGGGGAAGTGGGCTGGCTTACCCTGCAGGAAGGAGCTGTGAATTACTTCTTTATATGTCTCCAGTCCTTCACTCCAAGGAGCGCATAATAGTTATTTTTTAAACAACCAACTTTAATGGACTATTTCCCTGTGCAATTCACTTTTCCAACGCCTCCCACAGTTGCGTTTATGTGTGACGCAAGATCACACGTTTCAGTGTGGCAAAATTTGCACTGCATTCATAGCATGTGCTCCCAACAGTAGTAAATGTATTTCCCTTGGATACCACAGTAGTGTTTCCTGATAAGCAGAAGGGGCTGTGCTGTAGATCCCCCTCATGGAACATGGTCCAGTCATTTCTTAGTGGCTCTCCCTTGAGTCCAGGTCCATCTGCACTGGACCTGCCATTGCAAGGCTGCCTTTAGTAGCTTCTTCTGGACGCCCATCCTATCGTCTCGACTAGTGGGTTGGTCATCGTTAGCAGGCAGCTTCTCATTCCAGCTTCCTTTTTCCTTCTTGCCCATTAGCTGACCTGTGGAGGAGCCCCGATCCCTTTCCCTTTCCTAGTGCCTGGGCCTCCGTGCACAGAGGTGGTTTTCTGCCTGCTGGGCAGCTCAGCCTCACCGCCCACGTTCTCCAAAGTAACTGAGAACTCACAGCCCCATCCAATGCACTTAAAACTGGTAATCCATCAGTAAAGATCCCGGGGGCGTGGCAGGGAGGCAACGGAGGCAGTAGCAAGATGTGTTGCTTAATCACAGGATTAAAACTAAGCAACTGTTGTGGGGGCAGGGGGAGGATATGCTCACAGAACACGCTGTGCCGGGCTCCTCGTTGGGAAAATGTAGCTTCCTTGTTGTGCTTCTGGATGGAGACAGCTTCTAGGGCTGTGTTGTCTGGGCAAAGGATGCACAAGGGATGCTATTTGAGCAGGAACATGGATAGAAAGAATCCTCGAGTGATATTGCCTGGGGCTTATCCAGCTCAGTGTTTGCTACTGTGCCACAACTTCTAGAGTTGATCTTGGAACAGAGGACAGGGGAAGGGAATCTGCAGTCGAAATGGGATTTAGAACCACCCAGCAGCTCCTGTCTAGGGTTGCCAAATGGGTCCAATCTATAAATATTTGGCTCACTGACAGAGTTTGCCAGTGAGTAACCTGACAGTTGCAGGTGGGCAGGGACTGGTTTCGTTGTTTCCTCTGGCAATCCTACATCTATCTGGCCAATTCTCTAGCTCTGGTCCTGCCCGCAGCATCCGTCTCCATGTGCCATGCTGCATTTCCCAAGCCAGCTTGGAGAGAAAACCGAGGCCCAGCACTGCTGAGTTAAATGCCAACATCCATTCACCTTAACTCTTTCCACCATTAAGCAGCAACAGATAGTTTCACAGAAGGCTCTGGAGATGCTTCTCTGTTTTCTCTGATTGCTAAGGCATTTCTTGCAAATAAAATTTCCTCCATACACCATTTGCAAGTAAATGTTAATGGTTCTTTTCCCCCCTCAGTCTGTTTCCATCGACATCCCATAATCCATCATTTGGACACAAAGGCCTTATAGCTCTTGTAGATCTCGAGGTCACATGCCCCGCACTTGGAAGTACAGTGCTGCCCTTCACAATGGTATAAATCCCCTTTTTTCATCCATCCATCCAGCTGTCAGTTCTGCTCTGTGGCTGCTCTCTCCTTCCCTGTCTTGCATTAGTCTCCTCAACCCAAAAATCAGAAAGGGAAAACCAAGGCATTTGATTGCACTTCATGCTAACATTCAATCTGGCTTCACCTGACCATTCACTTCAAAGGACTGGAAGCAGGGACAGCAAGGAAAAAAGCCAAGGGACATGACCGTACGGATCAGGAGTCGACAGTACTCCTGTGTCCAGGTCTCCAAAGTTAGCATTCCTATGCGCTCCCTACCAGAGTCGCAGTGCAGCACTTTCAGGATCTGAGAGTCTGTAGCTTTCCCAGTTGACAGTGAGTAGGGGAAGGCTCTTGGCAGCAGCTGAGGACTCACAACAGTGGCAAGACAGGAGGGTGGCATCCCCCCCCCCCCGCCACCCACTCACTATCCTCCGCTCATGCTCTGCTTTTCAAGTCAGGACTCAGGAATTAACGCTGGTGCGCCACGCACCAGACCAGTCCTTCCTTTCACCCCTGAGTTCCAGTTTAAGGAACACTGGATGCTCCTGTTGGGGCTCACTGTACCGCTTGGCAGAAGTGAGGCAGTGCCCTCAGGCGGTAGGTGCTGGGTAGATTGCCACCCCAGTGCCACTGTTGCAGGATTCAACCACTGGTCAGGAAGCTTTTGGCACATGGATTGGAAGAGGAGGCTGCTTGGGCTGGCTTTGGCTCCTGCTTAGATGCGGGAAATTGTTCAGCATGTCATGGTAGAGAGAGTGCTGGACCGGGGCCAGGAGATTCAGGTTCTTGTCCCCATTGCCATGAAGCTCATGGTTGACTTTGGACAAGTCACTGACTCCCAGCCTCCTCTACTTCACAGGGTTCTTGTAAGGATAAGAAGAAGAGGAAAGTCATGTAGCCATGTTGGGTTCCTTGCAGGAAAAAAGTGGAAAGTAAACATAATAAATAGATAAATAGATAGAGCCCATAGGTTTACACAAACTGTGCATAATTAATGTTTATGTAACAAAAATACAAGGTTTTCTCACCACAAGTTTCCTGGCAGCTGCCTGTTTTGCCTACCATTTCTGCAGAACCATCTTCAAAGTAATCAAAATGACCAGTCAGCTGCGCAAAAATTATCCGAAAGGAATAGCTAAACAGTTCCTCTCTTAATAACACTGATTACAAATAGCTGATTTGTAGACCTATTTAAAAAACATTATCTCTAGATAATTTCCTCTCAGAGTAAACAAGCTCTAAGGGAGTTGATGCTGTTGGAAAGCAAGTGGATAGATATACATGCTTCTTATGCACAATTTGTGGAAACAGTGTGTCCTATGTGGGTATTGCATGGTGATCTTTTACACCAAGTGTCCAATGAGGTTGTTTTTTGTTTTCAGTATAAACTGGAGTCCTTCTGTTGTTGTTTCAGTTCAAATGCACCTTGCCGGTAAGGTGTCTCTTGTCTCTAAGCCGGTAACTTTTTGTTTTGCTTTGCTTTTTGTTTGTTTGCTTTTGGCTGATGTGTGGAAATGTGTATAACGTAAGCTGGGATCCCACTCACCAAGGACACACAAGGCTTATAGAACAGGACAGCTCAGGGCTGGTCTCCATGAACGCTCTGAGCGTGACGGCAGGCGGCCCCGTGAGGCCAGCACACGGATTAGCCTGGCCATGTGTGCAGCAACCGCGCATCGTGCCCACCCCTCACTCGTGGGCCCTGCTCCGAAGAACCATTGTTTCAGTTTACACACCAACACCTAATCCTCTTGCTGACTGGCGGCCAAGGGTGTTCAAAGGGAGTAGCGAATATCCTTGGAGCATTCCCAACAGCCAACTCCCCTGCCACTCCTGCATAAGTTACTTCCCGCCCCGGTGCTTTCCTGTGTGCATGAGAAAATGCCCTTTCACGGCTCTCTACCAGAAACCACTTCTCAATGTTATGGAAAACTAAGGTCTGGAGAGGGAAAGCGATCATACATTTTCATTTAGAAAAGATGCTGTCTTCGGATGCTAAGAGTGATAATTTCATTGGGGACCCATTTTCTTTTTCTTCCACGCCCCCCTCAAAAAACACTATTCATTTTCGAGAGAGAGAGAGAGAGAGAGAGAGAGAGAGAGAGAGAGAGAGAGAGAGAGAGAGAGAGAGAAGAGGTTTCTTCATTCAAAAATGGGTGGGAGGGAGGGCCAGTATTTTCTGGCGAGGGGGACCAATATATTCAAGTAATACTCAAGCAAAAAGAAAGATTTTAAAAAAATAGTAATTACATCAAGAGTGAGTTTGGGGACAGGCTGCTGTTTGGTGAACAAAGGGCCAACCATGCATGAATGTTTTCAGTTTATCCCAGTGACCAACACTACTGCTGAGTCAAGGGCTTTTACCAAATTATTTTACAGCCACCCTGCTAAACACATACTTCTTTGCTAAACTGCACACACAAATAATTCCCCCTCTCTCCCCTCAACCCCACAAGAACACACATTTGATATCGACTCTCAAAATTAGGCTCTCAAAATTTCAGTCCAGCAGCACCCTAATGACAATATCAAGTGTTACAAAACCCATGTAACATGCTGGAATTATGTAATTATACATTATAATGGCGGAGAATCTTAAGTCAGAGCAAACGGATGGGTATTCATAGGACTGTCACAGGCTACAAGCCGTATACATATAGCATGTAGATTGCAAAACTCTCTCTCCTCCGCTGCACTTCCTTGCTTGCACAGTAGGGGCAGCAGTGATCCAGGTTTTTCACTTGCCCACGGCATCAAAAACCTCCACACCATTTGAGAAAATGGAGTAGCCGTTAATGCCTTGCTTTCTGGCGATAGCCCTTGATGTTTTAGCCCGTTCGGTGATCTGCTCCATGGCTCAGGTTCAGACTCCCCACACCACTGGATTTTACTCCTGAGTCCCCCGCCAAGCCCTAGTCATGTAGCACATCTTGCGGGGTTCTGGACATTTTATACTGTAGCTCCCATCAAACCCAACCAGCATGGCCAGCGGCTGAGATAATGGGAGGTATCATTTGAAGGATCCCAGGCTGGGGAGGAGGATGTCGCTCTGAGACAAAGGCACTGAACTCAGATCCAGGTCCCTGATTTGAACCTGCCAGGATCTAGGGTGGCACAAGTCACAAACCAGGGTTTCTAGAGGCCACTCCGCAGTGTGTTACTTCCTGCACTGTCCACACGGGAGTCCCTCAGCCAGTCTGGCAAACTAAGCCCTGGTTCAAGGCTGCCGGCTAGGCCAGGGTAGGACAGGCTTCAGACTTGTGAGGTCTACTTTGCTCTTTACTAGTTCCCCAAGAACCACCAGCTCTGGCTTGTCACAAAAGCCATACGCTAGCATGGAAGAATTCTGAGCCCGAGGAATTCGCTCTGAGCACCAGAACAGAATCGCTTGCACATGCCGTGCCTTGTTCTTTCGCTTCAGCAGTATCATTTAGGAGCGGGGCCAGGTCCTGCTGCTCCTCCTACTCTGTTGCAAAATTATCAAGCGCCAGAAATCCCTCCTGACGTGCCACAAGTCACCCAAAGAGCTACTGGTAGATCCAGATCTACCATCTCCCTTCTGTATATACCTCAGTCCAAGCTTGCCTGTGTCTGGTCAGCTGACCTCCACAGGCTAGTCCTTGTTTGCCAAGCACCATGACACCCTGGCTTCAGAAGCAGCATCTCCAGTGCCTTGAGCATGAGGACTCTGCTTTTCCCCCTGGCTTGGCTCCTCTGACCTTTGTTTGCCTTCTTGAGAACTCAGTGACCTGCCTGATTCTGATTGTGCAATTCTCTCTAATAGCTAGGAGGTGCCTTCTCGATGCTACTCCTCTGGTTTTGGACCATACCTCTGCCTCCTCCTTCCCACCTCACCCCAACTGACAGGTTGAAGCAGACCCTACTCTGTGCGAGGGAGGGAGCAAAAGCTCAGCCATGAGCTGACTAGCCGAATGCTGATTACTAGCGATAATAGCAGCAATAGTATTTCTGTCCCACCCCACAGCCAAAGCTCTCTGGGTGGTTTATAAGAGATTAAAACCTTACAAATGCAATGTAATGTACTGTGGACTAAAGCAAGCCACATCCCCTCAGCCCTATATCCATGATAGGAGGATAATTGTGCTGATCTACTTTCAGGTTCCTGGTAAGAATTACAACCAGATCAAAGTATGGGAGGTGATTTGAGTGCTCTGAAGAAAGAGAGAGAGATGCTAGGAAGGACGAGGATGAGAGCAATGTTGCCTGACTGTTTTTTCATGGCAGTATAAGCGTGAGCTGACTTACCAGTGGACCTGCCTGCCAAACATGGCAGAGGGTGCTGGGAATGGGAAAAGGGGATCTGATTCCTACATTGGAGCCCTATCTCACAGCAAGGCTCTCTAGGCCGGTTTTCAAATTTACTGCCAGAGTCGGTAACTTTGTTTGCCTTTGTTTAATACTTTCACCAAATGGACAATAATCATTATAAAATGGACAGAAATAAAATTGCACATGGTTTGGAACTGGGGGGCAGGAGAGGTTGATATGGGGGGCAGAGAATCACAGGGATGGGTATGTTGAGTTGTAACCCTCCTTCAACACCTGCACAAAGCAAACACCTGCTCTGGGAGGGCGCTAATTTAAATTGACCATGACCTCAGCTGGGGATGGGAGAGGCTCCCCTTTGAAGACCGAGGGCTCAGATATGGCGGATCCATGCAGGTCATGGCATCTGAACCAGACAAGCGTGAATGGCTGAGGTGGCTAGCCAGCCACCCCCTTTCCGCGTTCTGGGGTGGGGTTGCTGGATGGTTTGCAAGCCACCCTGGCCAGCCAAGCTTGCTGGGTTTGCACATGGCAGCAAGCCATGCCCAGCAAGGGTGATTAAGGAGACCAGGGAGCATGTGCCCAGCACACAGAGAGCTGGTTCATAAGCCAGGGAGGCATGTCACCCATCCCTGCATTGTGTGATTAGGGACAGAGGTTTGAATGCCTGCCGGTCTGTAACGCTTGCTCATTCTTCTGACCTCTGAGTGGGTTAATAAAAGTATTGTACTTGTATCACTGCTTTATTCTTAGTCTTCTTCTTCTTATTAATTTCATTTCTATACTTCCCCACAGCTGAAGTTGTCTGAGTGTTATTGACAAATGTCTTTTATATGCTGCTTGTTCCTGGGTTTTAGTGTCATTTCTTCTGTGGAGACCAGGCCTAACACATTTAGGGCAAAAATAGCCATTAGTTTAAATCAGTGTCTAACAACAACATCTCACCCTGCCCCTTAATTTTTACTCTAGAGTAGGGGTTTATGGGAAAATCTATTTGTCATAAAGTAGTCTGGAGATGGGATCTAAAACTATAATAGGTCATCCTTGCATCTTTCTCTAGCTTGCATTTTCCCTCTAAATTGCCACTTAAGAACGTAAGAACATAAGAAAAACCACACTGGATCAGACCAGGGGCCCATCTAATCCAGCATTCAGTACACATGGTGACAAGCCAGCTGCCCACAGGATCCCTCGAGCAGGACGGGTGCAAGACCCCCTCCTGCCCAAGCTCCTGCAACTGGTGTATGCAGACAAGCCACCACTGGTAAAGCAGGTAACACACAGCCAGCAAGGCTAGTAGCCACGGATAGCCTCTTCCTCCATGGATCTGTCCAGTTCCTTTTTAAAGCCATCCTCTGTTTCGCCCTACCCTGTCTTTTCTGCACAGATGATATCCAGAGATTACCACATCCCATTGGTTCTCTCCACTCCACCAGCTTTCTATAATGCGCACTATATCTAGCTTCTCTCTTTTCGTCATGCACTCCAGTGCTCCTATTTTGGCCCTGAGGCTTCCAGCGTTTGTACAGAAGCACCCAAGCAGGGTGTCCCCCTTCTTCTGTGTGCATTTGTTGTCCTGGCACTTCATCCGCTCTAACAGAATACCATGAATCATCATGAGTTTGTTGCCAGTTTCTTCCCTTGCTGTACTCAGGTAATCCGAGACTCCCTCCCCTTTATCCACGAAGGAGGAGTTGGTCCAAACTGGACGCTTCCCAGCTCTTGCCGGATTTCCCCCGGGGTTCAGTTTAAAAGCTGTTCTGCCAGCTTTTTTATGTCACCAGTGAGCAGTCTGGTTCCAATCGGATTCACGTGTAGCCAGTCCTGCTTGTACAGGCCCATTTGTCCCAAAATGTCCCCCAGTGTCTAATGAAACTGAACCCCTCCTCTTACACCACCTCCCACCTGCCCTTGGAGACTCGTCTGCTGCACCTGCCTGGCTGGCCCTGCACGCAGAACTGGCAGCATTGCAGAGGAAGCGATGTCGGTGGCCATAGATTTTACCCTCTCCCCAGCAGCCTAAATTTGGCTTCCAGGACCTCACGACTACATCCCCCCATGCCATTTGTGCCTACGTGGAGCATGACCGCTGGCTGCACCCCCACACTATCTACAAGGCTTTCTCATCAGTAGCTTACCATGCAATGTTCTCTCCCATGGCAATCCCAGCTGTCTACATTTCTAATGATGGAGCTTCCTATCAGTAGAAGGGCTCCTCATCCCAGTGACCTGCCTTCAGTGCCAGAGGCTACTTGTTTGCCTTCCAAGGGATGGGCCCCTTCTAGGGAATTCCTTCCCTCCTTTCTCTATGACCACAGAGGAGCTGTCACCCAAGAGCTGGGGTTGACTGGTCCCTGAGGGACCCAGCATCTTCCTCTCTTCCTTTGTGCAGGTCAGCAACCTTTGTCCATTAACATTCACTCCTCATGCTTGGTAGGATTCCAGGGACAGTTAAAATCCAAAGTTTCTTTTCCTGATATTCATGCCCATCTGCCTCTGCATGGAAAGCAACCCACCTTTGTCCTGCTTTTATAATTATCCATATTGTTGTCAATGTTCTTCTGTCAAATCAACAACCAGAATTCGTGTTAAAACTGAAAATAGCCACTTTTGCCTTGTGCATTATCCTATGGTCATGGTATATTTGCTGGTGAATTTTGCATTATGAAACACACACACACACACCTCTTTCTACCCAAGCTTGAAGTAACGAAAGCCTGCTCTGTTCAGTTGCAAGAATGAGAAGATCTGCCCCACACTTCGGCGCACCAATCTGGCTCTGTTCAACTGCCCTGCATGCACACAAACCCCCAGAAATACAAATACAAAGGCACAAACAGTGCTCATGTGTGAATAGCTTGCACAGTATGAATATGCTCCCGCATTCTTCCCCACAATGAATCTGGACCTTCTGGATGGATATACAAAAGAGGGGGGCAGGGGGAGGCAGAGAGAGAGAGAGAGATTATCCTTGTCCTCTTCTTTAACTTTAACTTCCTGAGCTGACACTCAGCTGCTTGGTCCCAGCCCAACTGGGGAAAGCAGTAGAGAGGAGAGGATGGAATATATCCATGGCTGGCCTTCCATGATGATTTGCAGCAGCTGGGATATGGAAGGAAGGGAGGGAGTCCTTGCAAATTTAATTAGGTTTCAGCCTTTTTCATTTGGGAGACCCTCCATATGGTTTGGACTACACATCATCCCTCACCATTGGCCATGCTGGCTGGGGCTGATGGGAGTTGCAGTGCAAGACGCCACACTGGGGTTCGGGAAGCCTGGCTTACTTCCTCATGCACTTGCACAGATCCTGGCCCTTCCGGGTTTCTCTGGTGCCTCGGCATTTTCCAGCTGCCAGATCAGTCTCTGAAATTAGCAGAGATCTGGGTGTCATATAATTTTGTTTGCACACCTAACAAAGCAAAAGAAAGATGTTTTCCCACAGTGGTAGGACTGAACTTACAATAACCTCGATATTGAATAATAAATATCTATTATTCACTGGCCTTCCCTGAGCAAAGTTAAATCTGATTTTTTAAATATTCTGGAGTTAGATTAATTAGGAAACACCATGTTCCTTTTCTGGGCTGTTATTAGATGGTCCATGTTCCTTTTTCATTACATAAATCATGTTCCTTTAATTTAAATCAAAGGGAATCCAAGCCAACCATTTCACATTTGCCCTGATGTGCCACAGTAAAAATGCTTGCTAGAATCAGAAATGTTTGCTGGAATTTCTTCTGGGGCACAAGCCTCAGATGGCTGCCAGGGCTGTGATACCTTTTGGAAAAGTGGTCTTCCCCAGTAAGAAAATTCTCCATTTGTACGATGCCATAAAAAGCCCTTCTTTTTCTTCCCTTCAATGACTCCTCATGGCTTCCCAGGACTGTACACACTCGAAGACTCACAAACATAGATCTGTTTTGGAGAATCCAAGAGCTGGGCTCTGTAAGACCAAAGGCCTTTCTAGTCTGCCACCCTGTTCTGCACAGCAACTAACCAGATGCCTCCTGAAAAGCCATGAGCAAAATAGGCAGTCAAGGGTGTCCCTTCCTGGTGCTCGCCAGCAACTGATATTTAGAATCTGGGAGAGGTGGCCAGTTAGCGATGCCTGCCATAACTTCCAAATGGCAACCCTCCTTCCTGCTGATTGACAAGGGGCAAGGCCCACCAAGACATTGTCCTGTGTAAAGCTACATTCCAGGTCCAGTTCAAAGCTGATGCTTATTTTTAAGGTCCAGAATGGCTTGGGAACCAGAAGTATCTTTTGATGAACATAAGGTGAGCCAGCTTGGACCAGGCTATTACAGCGCAGTAGGTCAAACAGGATGTTGAACTAGATGCACCCTTAATGCAGAACCCTTCTTGCGTTCTTCATTAAACCACATTTGGATCCCTTCGGATTAAGGATGGGGAGCCTTCGGTCTTTCAGGTGATTGTTGTACTCCATCTCTCATCAACCCCAGCTGGCAATGTCCAAGGGTGATAGGAATTGTAGCTCAGGGTCTGCCACCCTGCTTCACACGTATGGACAAAGTCCCCCAGTTGAAAAATGGATAAGCCTGTGTACAAGGAAGCTGTGTACAACTCTCTTTTCAACAAAACTATGGTGCCAGTTTTCTAAGAAGATGCCCATTGTGCTACAGGGATCTGGGCATTTGATATACTTGAAGCTGTTTTCCTGAAAGTAGATGGTTTTATAGAAAATCTTCACAATATCCCTGGATTAAAAAAGAAAATATTTCAGCATGTCCTTTTAGTTAATCATCATGTTGACTGGCAAATAGCCTTTTTATGAAAGCTGTTTTTGGTTGACCTTGGATCCAAGTCTCCTGGTTCCCAGATGCCTTAACACTCCAAAATATTCAGAGATATGGTGAGCAAAACATCTACATCCTCACACTGCATCCTTTGTAAAATAAGAAGGTCCCATTTCGGTGATAACCACCTTAAAGTAGTTTTCAAACTATATCATAAAAAGCCATTAACTGTGTTATTAGGAGAGCCATAGACCAGAAATTAGAAATTGAAAGACTGAATCAGTCACTGTAGCCCATCTCACTCAATCTCCTGTGATAGTCACCAACACTTCAAGAAAGTCAAAAGATAGTGAGAGGAATATTCCATCTGTGGAGAGGATATCCTCCGAAGATTATTTAAGTCCAAAGCACAGAGAGTTTTGCACTGAGTCCAGTTCAATTTTATGTCCATATTGTCCATGGCCAATGTGCTGATTTGGAGAGTCCAGTAAGAAAACACATATACACACACAGTGGGACAACTACTTGGCTTTGTTTCCCCAACCCAATTACTCACTTTGATGAATTACATTGCAAACAATATCTTTACCTCCAAAGAGTTAGCTAAACTTCTTGCAAAGCAAACTGAGCAGAAGAGGAGAGGGAGAGGCTGCTGGTCAAGAGAGAGTGTGGAAAGCTTCATTTCATATTTACCTTCACCGGCTTTCCCCATCCTGATGGCCTTCAGATGTTTTGGACTACAACTACCAGCATTGCAGGCTATTGACCATACTGACTGGGACTGAGGGATATTGAAATCCCAAATATCCCAAGGCAAAACTTGGGGAAGGCTGCTCTGCACACATTTTTTTGTTCTGGATCCATATCACTCCCTAAGAGATTCCCCTAGCTGGGATGACATGTCAGGAGATGTTCTTGGCAGTTGTCCCACTGTTTTGAAACACCCATCCCCTGGAGACTTGCTTAAGGCTGAACTCGTTATGATCTGTATGGGCCTTTTAATGGCCAGACATTTGGTATTTATTTTGTTCTGCATTTTAACAGTGTGCTCTGCCCATTTTACCATGCTGTGCTATTAGCAACCCTGCATGAATGGATAAACATTTCAACCTTTATTGCAGTTATAGATGATCCTGTCATCCTTCCCACTTTGCATCTTCCTAAGATGTTATTTTCAGTCACATTCTAAGGCAATGAATTCCACTAGCCAATACCCACTTCTCAAATGACCCTTCTTGTTGTTCGAACAGAGAGCCCTGCATCTTTTTCATCCCTTTCTTGTTGCACCATGAGATCATAAGAACAATCAGTCTCTGCCTCCCTCCTCTGTGCCATTCATTAATTCCTCGACTTGTATCAGAGTAGCCCATCTTATTTATTTCCCCTGTATGGGAAGCAATATTTTTTTATTCCCAGCTCCTCTTTATATGACATTTTCTCTAGGCCCTTAATCATTCTCATCACTTTGCTTAGATACCCTTCCAGTTTTCAATATCCTTTCTGAGGAGGCTGGCATTGAAAGCATCCCATGGCTCTCCTTTTTCTGTCGTCACTTACGGAAGCATTTTCGCAAAGAGCATCATGCAACTCTTTACTGGTGCACTTGGCAGCCCCAAAATACATGAACAATACGCCCACCTTAGATGACCCAACAGTGCAGTTTCATTCCAAAAAGGCTGCCTTTATTGGGATCTCTTAGAATTCCTAAGGCTGCCTCACAGCCATTCATTCAAGTGTAACTTCCTTCAATATATGGATAAGTTTCTCCTGGTAGTGAAGAAAATACATGTTTCTTCTGTTGTTTACCACGTGCTTCCAACAATAGACAAAGGTCAGCCAAGAAACAGGTCGTTTCACTTTTCTCTGTGCATTTTGCAATTGCTGCCGGACAACATTTTCAGGAAAAAGGGAGTGAGGGTGTATATGTATGTTAATTCAGATACCATATGGATTATTCAGGAGCATGTGCTTTAGAAAACAGCAGTCGGTTTGTGCAGCACCCTGGACAGCACCATTCTGCACGCTCACTGCCCTGTAGCTCCTCTCTCTGAACTGCAATTCAGCACTTCGGATGGGATGATGACTTCAACTGAACCATAAAACAGATGCAGGGGCACTTTTGTGTGTGTGCGCGCACGCAATCGGTTTATTTCTTCTTACTTCCTCCCTGCCTTTCCATTTTCTTACGGGTGGTAAAGCAATTACATCGACTATGGCCAACCGACTGGGTTTGATGAGCTGGGCAACAGTTCAGAAACGTTATCCCTTCAAAGGATGTAGTCACCATTGATTTTTAATTCTTCTTCTTTATAAAGGGCATCCTTTTTAAAACAACCTCTTAACTCAAGGCATATTGCTGATCCAAGCTGTGGCCAGTCAACATAAGGTAGTCGCAGGATTTATGTATTAAACTTCATGCAGATTTCCTATTTTACAAGACCTTCTTGTGTGTGCCGTGTTCAGAGACACCCAAATAAAGCCAACACATTCCAAGGCAAGGCACGAAGCGCATTCCAACAGCACCACACAGCAGAGACCTGTAAGTGGCTTTTGTAATGCCCATTTTCAAAGGCAATTTTTCTAAGAACTGCTACAATTGGAGGGGGGGGTCTCTTTGCTTCTGTTAAAATCTCTCTGAAGCCTGCCATGGATTGCTTTTTAATATAACCTATTCTGTACTCCTCACTTTGTCCGAACCATCTGAGCCTATCAAACAGAGAAAGCAGGGAGAGCCAATTCTAGGAACCAGCAATCTGAAAAACAAATCTGTTTTCAAGGGAGTCTGCCAAGGACAACTCGTACTTGCAATGGCCCAGCTGAGCGCTGGAGTTGCAATGAAATGCATAATTCCTCTATGAAGAAATCTGCTCAGGTCTTGCTAAAACCAAGTGCTGTATTCAGATAGGGCAGGCCAACACTCTGCCCATATCAATGAACATGGCCGGTGACAACGTGCCAGGTCACCCGCTAGCAGCATATGTCAAGGACTGAGTCCTCAGACTTGTAAATGCCATTGCAAAGGGAGCCAGAGCACTCGCTTTCTCCTCACTTTCTTACTATGATACAAGGATCCTTATTCCTTCTAGGCTTGTTTCTATTAAGCCTGTCAAATGTTTACCCTGCCAAATTATCCTCCAGTTGCTGAGTGTCAAATTCTTCAGAAAGTTATCTAGCTGTCCTTTGAAGCCTGCATTGTGTGGAAGATATTCCCACTCCTCAGCCAATATTGCTAATATATAGGCACCTTGAGGGCCAGTGTATGCAAGCCTGCATGTCTTTCTGAGTTTAAAGGAGCAATGAGGAGCAATGCAGCTGGGTGACACTGCGTGATGTGAGAGCCTTGGCTGTGGGGGGTGGACGACAGGTGACGCACCTTCACAAGCATACTCACTTCCGACAAAAAACATGCTTGGGTGCCAGCCCACTGGTAAAAGGGCACGTACCTTATTTCCAGTTGGCATGTCAAGCCATTATCTCTTTCTATAACCTTCTGCCAGCGAGGAAATGCAGGCATGGAAATATCTGGTGCATTCTGTTCAACATGTTATTAGTAAATCAGATGTATGGGAAGAGCATTCCCCAAAAAAGGACGTACCATGTTGGAAGAGAACTGGCCAGGTCTGCCCCAAAACATTTTTCCCCTAAGGGTAAGAATAAGCTACTCCAGTCCCCCCACATGCCACCTTTAAAAGTCAACTTAAAATAGCAATTGGATCTGATATTGATACTGCTGGTGGGACAGTAAACTCTGCCTCATCTGAGGAAAGCAAGTTAGCTCAGGCATTCAGGATAGCTGCTTGGAGCACATGGCTCGGCCCTCCAGCACAGGAGAACCACCAGGGGGGTGCTACTGTAACCGCCACACTTCCCAGCACGGATGCCAGAGGCATCTCCCTCACCTGCCTAATGGCAGGGCTAGCCCTGGAGATCGTACATCTGCTTGTAAAATCCACGCCACCAGTGAGATCGCCGCTTCCCAGTCTGACACATTGAACTGGGCAATCTGCTCAAAATCCACACAGTAGATGAGTGGATTGCAGCAGATGCACTGAAGCACGCAGCCTGCGCAAACCCTCTACGAAACACGCCTTTAATGGCATGATGCTTCTTTTCCAGAAACCATTCTTCTGATCAACTTAACTGACCACACAGTCTCAGAAATACAGTGCATTGCAGACCACATGAAATGGTGCCCTGCATAAGAACTGCTGACACCTAAGAAGGAGTCCTTCAACTTTCCAGAGTGTCTCAAGTCATCTAGAGCTGCATGGTTTGCAGGTGCTTTGAAAGTGATGCACTGCAAGAATATGGATAGAGTGCCTGTTCTCTGGAGTACCTTACCTGGAATACCGGCTGCCTTCCAGTCCTACTGTTTTCAGTGTGGCCCTTACATGGAGGCTACATACCAAGAGCCATTTCCACCTGGGAGCACTGGTTAAGAGCATAAAAAGAGCCATGCTGAGCCAGAGCAAGGTGCAACCCTACAGCCTCCTGTTCCTGTAGTGGCCAACCAACTGCCTATGGGAACCCACAGGTAGGATTCAAGTGCAATAGCATCCTGCCGCTTGCATTTCCCATAGGTGCGCTGCCTGTGATACTGGAGACAGCATCCAGTCATGAGGAGCAGCAGGGACCGATAGCCTTTTCCATGAATTTGTCCAGTCCCCTTTAAAGCAATCCTAAGTACTGGCCATTGCAACATCTTATGGAAATGAATTCCCTAGTTTAATTATATACTCTTGGAAGAAGCATCTGTCCTGGATCTCCTACCCATCAGCCTCATGAGATGGGCCGGGGTTCATGGGCAGATCCAGTCATGTGGTGAGCCTTGTACTTGTACCAGCTGTCAGTGGGAACATGCAGTGGTAATTCAGAATTCACAAAAGCTGCTTAACAGAAGCCTTGATGAAAATTGAATCAGCACTAAGTTACTCCATGAGGCAGGCTAGAGAGACAATGTTCTGCCTTGTTGTGCTTTTTTTTTTTTTTTTGCCTGAAATTGACCCTCTAGTTTTATTGTGACATTATGCATCTGTATCCAAATCTCTCTGACATGAGCCTGTATAATCAGATTGGGCTATTTTCAATAGGACTGAAGTTTACAAAGTGATAATCAGAGTGAATTGTTTGGGAACTAGTCAAAACAATGGTTCAAATGTATGATTCAGAGCTGATGGACTTAGAATCACATGCTGTCCTCCTTCCCTTTTATGTTATCCAATGCAAGAGCAAACAGACCTCAGGCTTGTGGGATCTATTCTGCAGTGTTCCTGGCTTTCAGAATCCTGGGATCCACCTGCTAGGGTCAGGCACAAAAAACTGGCTAGCTGGGCGATGCAAACATCTGATCCCCTCACTAAAGAGCAGGATGGCTTTGAAATGCATGCTCAGCCCAGAAGGCTGTTTTCCTTGGTCCCAAACTGAGCTGGCAGTCCTCTCATAGAAAGTTCTACTCTTGGCTTTCCCTCAAATGTCCTTGATTTCAGCAGCCTGATGGAGAAACACAAAAAGAGAAAGACTTTTAGTGCCCACATTGTTCAAATAGCTTGATGAACTCCTGAAAATCAGACAGAGATATAGTAGTAGACCCCATTCTACATTCTGTTCAGCCCCACTGTAATAGGGAAGGTATATGTATGGATGATGAAATTCTAGATGTTTCCACAAGTGTTCCTCATAGTCAGTTTTGAAGTCCAGCATTCTCCATAAAGGGGATCCTCCATGTGCCCCCAAGCTAAACTAGTGGCATTACGGATTCTACGTGTAGTATGCGGACAGCTGGTATGTACCCTCAGTAGCCAGGCTTATGTCTGAGTATGGACTTTCTGATAAGCTATTAAGGCTGACATGTGGGATAACTCTGACAAAAGCTACAGAGAGGCAACCACTTTCACAGAGGATGTCTGGTTTTAATCTTGCAAAGTGGTAGGTAGAGTTTACCCCCTCAGCAAAGCTTGATCTCTCTTGACATTGGGCAATGCAATGTTTGCTGAGGGCACCTGTAGGGGAGATAATAAGCTTAAATAAATAAGGATCTTATTTGTGTAGAAATGGATTGGTACTTTGGAACACTGATAGAAGGGAGACACAAATGAGTTTGGATGACCAAGGAATATTTGCATAACTGGATTTGTACTGTAGCAATATGTAGAAATAGTCTTGAAGGCTTCCCAGCCAAGCTAAATAAACACAGTCAAGGGTCTTTTGCTCTGCTCACTGATTTGTTCTGATTGAAACTGAAACTAGAACAGTGAGTAGCCCATAATTGCCAGGCAGAGCTGAGGAGCCAGCCTGCCACCCAGTTGACTTTCGTTCTGGGGGAAGTCCAGTTCCAAAGGGAATAATAGTGTTAGAGCATTGATCTTCTGTCCCTGAACTCTGCCACTTAATGAACAGACCCAAGTGTAATTATTGTACTTTCATTAAAACATATGAAGCTGGCTTTGGCATCCACCGAGGATAGAACAGAGGAACTTGGTGTTCTAAGCAATAGATGGAATAGAATCAACAGCAGGGCAGCCCTCCCCGTTCCTTCACAAGGTTTTAACTTGACACATTTTATTTCCTTGATCAATTAGGTTTTAATGCCCCTAATCAGCACTGATGAAGCACAAGGCAGTGGGCCTCTGCTTCCAGCTGCAGTAGGAAGGTAACCCTGAACCTTTGCCAACCTCTGTCTTGCCTTAAGGCTACCTTAATGAGGAAGAGAGAGCCCTGACTTCTGAGTTATTCACTGGGGCCTTTATTCTTTTCTCTTGATCTGATGCCAGAAACCTAAATGACGTTTCAGATTGGGAGATGCTGGATCAGGCTAGGGAAGTTTTGCATTCTGACTTGCTGTCGCAGTAAATCTATCTTTCTCCACTAACAGGGGAACTTGGCAGTGAGCCGGCTTCCACCTGCTAGTGTCTTCAGATAAGTTTTGTTTTGCTTTGTTTCACTCTCTGGGGACAGGTTTCAAGTCAAGTTCCTGACTGCAACAGACCCAAAATCTTCCTCCTTTGTTGATCTAAATTCTCCTGCCAGGTATCACACTGGAACTAGGGACAAAAGCGATCAGCCTCTGTGTGCAATAAAACAAAAATGCTGTTGACCAGCACAGTTAGTGTTGCCAGTGCAGCCTTTTGAAGAGAAATGGACAATTACTTTGTGGATTTAGGTGAAACCCAGCCTCATCTGCCTAATCCGTGTGGTGCTGACAATGCTGGTCATTTGATGATCAATTCTTGCTCTGTTTGGCTGCCAACATCTTGGACAGGGGTGGGCAGCCACCAGGCACCTGGGATCTACTTTTCTTTTCTTTTTTTTTACTGGATCTTTGAGATCCATCAACTTGAACCAAGTATTTGCATAATTTAGTGAAAAGAAATTAAAGTAAAGGGAACCTCTGAGCATAGATGATCAGCCCAGGAGTTGTTGTCCCCCCCCCCCCCCGCTCCCCATACTGAACTCTCAACCTTCACACAGAAAGTCAGCTCCTGATTTCCTCCGAAGTGGTATTTGTTCCACCAGCTAGAGGGAGAGAGACCCACCAGGAGACTTTTAGTTATTGAATTATTGAAGGCCTGGAAGTCAGAAACGTGTGCCAGTTGCCCGCAGTTCTGCCAGTTGCCCACCACTGCTCCTAGGGAAACGGCCAGGGTTTGTCCCTCATGGTTCAGTACAATAAACCAAAAAATGTAGCCTCCTTCCCACATTACTGCTGCTCCTTTTCTTGAAGGGTTCCAAGGAACCCCCTTGCATGGCACAGTGTGGGTCTCCGTGGCCCACAGAGCTGCAGAGACTGGCACAGCCTTGTGCCAGCGACTAGAGGAGTGAGAGAAGGAGTTTCTAAAATAGCTGGATCTGCTCCACTTAACAGGATTAGGATTTCACTTTCACTGCAGTGGCACAAGGAACCCCTTGTGCTGCTACAAGCAAAGATGATCTGCAGAGCTGGCAAGGGATTAGTGCAACCTGCTGAGCTACACCGATGAGTCAATAAAGCGCCAGCGCTTGAGGGCAGGCCGGCAGGCCGGCTGGCTGGGTCCTAGGTCGCAAGTGCAGGTGCAAGCAAAGCTGCCGACACAGTGGCCAGGGCAGACTTGCCCAAAGGGCACTGAGCATGACTTCAGCACAGCCAGGCTGGTTAGCAGGGAGCTCAGGAACACAGCAAGCTGCCATGCCCAGGTGGCGCTCCATCTACCTCCGTATAGTCAGCACTGACTGGCAGCAGCTCCCCAGGGTTTCTGGAAGGGTTCCTTCCCAGCCCTAGAAGCCAATGATGGGATGCAGAACCGACCGTCTGTATGCAAAGCAGCTGCTCAGGCACTGAGTGATGGGCTCTTCACACACATCCCGGGCTTAGGAAGCTTGCTGCTGTTCAAAGGTATGGGGACAAAACATGAGTCTGCTTTTATCACCTTGTTCACACATGCAAATGGAGATTCCCAGTTCTCAGCCTGTCTGATGGGTGTGAGATGCTGGGAAATCCATTTTGCTTGAGCCAGACTGACTTCCACAGTGCTTTCAATCTGGCAATGGGAAGCAAAGCATGCCAAATTTTTTCCAGGTTCTGGAAATGTGCACACAACAGTTGCACACATTGAAAATCAAGATCTGTGTATTTGCAGCACCCTTTGCGCAAATGATAGTTTATGCGCATTGGGTCGTTTGCACAAACTGAATCTGGATCTTTAAATCTGCATAAATGGGTTTTTATTTTAATATTTTATGACATTGACAAGTCTCTTATGTAACCACAGGTACAGCTTATTGCCTCGGTAAACATGTTTGTCAGTTTCGTCCTCACACGACTTCAGGGTTAACTCACCATATTCCGTGTTTCACAAAGATCTTGCCATTGTCAGTTGCATCTAGTTCAGCACAGGCAGCATGATTTTCCAGTAGGGATACATGAATGGTGCACATCAGACAGACAAGTTTAATTCTTTTCAGTTATTATTTTTCAACTCTCATGACTTCTGCAAACAGGGGCATGGTTTTTGATTCTCTCCCTTCATCTCCTCATTTTTCTCACCCATATTATGTGCACATTTATTTTTAAAGAAACACGGGAAAGGAGTGCAAATTGCAGAGCCCAACATTTGCACAAATTTCAGCCTGCAATTTGTGCAAATTTCCTGAGCTTTCTGAAAAAAACACAAATCAGCACATGCAGTTTCTGGTCCATTTTAAAAGCAAAAAATCTGCAGGCTGGCTTGAGATGCATCAGTTCACCTGGCCCCACCACGGGGGAAGCCAAATGGAATGTGGAGGGTTGAATAGGAAAAATCCATTGGGTTTCCTCCACACACACGTGCGCGCGCGCGCGCGCACACACACACACACCCCAACAGCTGCCTCACACATCCCTAGCCTGCCTAGACCAGAACAGAAACTGGAATGGGAGAATTCTCCCTATCCTGCAATGAACCCCAGCAGAAGCAGCACAAAGGGAGAAGTGGGATCTGCAGTACCAAGTCCTCTCAGTGGTGCTGTGACTGATTGAAGCAGCCTTCTCTCACCCCCCTGTAAGGTCCAGCTGAAGGTGTGTTTCTAGCTACTGTGTGTTAGGCTGGATGTGAGGCCAAGAGAGGAGAAGGGGGACAGAGGGGCACCGTGGGGTGAAATGTCTCCTCTGAGTTTACCTACCAATCGACAGCTGAATGACAAGTATGACAGGTGTGCTGTGCTTTGCAGAACAAAGAGTCTTTAGACGGGTTATCTGGAAGTGAGTTAGAGTTCGAAATGCCCGTAAATAAGACCTTGGTGTACGGAGTGATTGGGCCAGAGTTAACGATTTATGTTAGTGGGAATGTGCAATTCTAAAAGCACTAGGAGCCTTTTCAAAGACTTTGAAGAGGAACCAGCCCACGCTTGGTTGCTTGAGTGTCTGGCTTTGTGACATGACACTGTGATCTTCTTGACTCTTCAGGGTTGAGTTCTTTTCCCTGCGTATCATCCAGATCCATTTTTCGCCACAGGCATGGCAAAGCACTGGAAACACAGCCCTTCATCAAATAACAGCCATTAGTGCTGGGACACTGCGCCTATTTATCAGGCCTTTTAATAATTCCTGGAGCGACCCCTTCATCTCTCCCCCATTAATCACCATTAGGCTTCCAAAGCCGAGCACCGATTGCTGCGAGGTACCATGGGGCTGATGGAGCAGTCGGAGGCTAATGGGCTTCAGTAATTTGCAGCACGCTGTCCCGTCCCCCCCCCCCCCCGCTCCTGGAATCCTTACACACACTGCCTGTTCAACCAGTGCCTTGCCAGCCTCCTTCCACCCCCAACAGGACAATACCATTCAGGCAGGTTCCCCGAGGAGTAGCTTCTTTTCTATCTCCACCCCTCAAGGCAAGCCCCAGGGCGGTGCTCCCATGCTGCAGCAGCAGAAGTACAAAGGACCCTGCTCCTTCTCTCTCGGGGAGGGTGTCTGCTTTGCATTTGCAGAGGGACAGGTGGAAGTTAGGGCAGAAGGCGCAAGCGCAATTGTGTATACTCCCTGGCGAGAGAGTGCCAGTCTCTTCCCAAGAAAACTAGCTTCTGCAACCAGTGTCAACTAAGCCATTTTATTTTAACTGAATGATTGAAACATGTATTGCATTTTTAATCCTCTCTCTTACAAATGTTTCCTGCATGGATTACAAATAGTTGAGAGAATAAAATGAAGCAGAAATGGGTAGAAGAATAAAATGCAGTGTAGTGGACATTAGTTTATTTAATATTCACTAGCTGATAGAGTTTTTTTGGTTTAGTTGTGAGGAAACACAGGGTTACTACACTAAGATACTAGCAAGCATCCCTCATGTGCTTTCAAATCCATCTTTCTTTGTAGCCATAAGGACTAGGAACTTGATTTGGGGGGCACAGCATTTGGATTTTACTTTTTCTACCCAATGCCACCATTTTTCTGCAGTTGTATAGGATTTCAGAGCACTGAGCCCCAGAACCAGAATTTTATCTTTGAAGAAATCAGAAGTGAAGATCCTTGAAAATGAAAGAACAGAAGCTAATGGCCACTCCTGGTACCCGTAACTTTCTGTATTTTCTTTATATGCATGTGCACCCCATACACACAGCTGCTCAACTCAGCAAGGGACAGCAAGTTCATAGCGGTAAAAATACCAGGATCAGAGTTCTAACATAGCTCAGCAGCCTAGTCCTCATTAGAAATGCCAAGCTTCTTTGGAGAGCTCCCAATAAAGCAAGGCACAAAAACGGCCCAGCTTTTTCCTGGTGGGTGCAGCAGATGGCCCTTGACTTTGCAAACAAACACACACACCCTGCTGCCATTTTTCCAGTCTTGATCTCTTTGTCTGCCTGCAGTTTTGTTTCTCTCACACTCATCACACAAAGCACACTTGCCAGTCAGATCCTGAAGATGCTGGAGCTTCCTGACCTGCCTGTCTTCTTAGGGCCAAATTAAAGCACATGTGACTGAGAAGGATGTCTTCTTCACAAAGAAGGTGTGTGAAGGGCAAGTCCTACTCTAACAGAAAGAGGAGTGCATGAAAGAGGGGCACTGAATTTTCATACCTTCTCTCCCCTCAAGCCATTGCTCCAAACACTGCTCTCCCTTCCCAGCTCTCCATTCAGCCTCAGAGCCAGGAAGCGAGAAAGCCGGAGACCGAGGAGTGCTAAGGCACAAAAGGGCGATCCAGGGCCTCTCGCCATCTGAGCCGATTCCTGTTAAGGTTTTGTTAGTTACGGAGTGCATTTTGGCTTCAATATTTCTGGTTCTTGCCTCTGCTCAATGGGCACGTGTTGGGATGTGCAAATAATAACCATGGAAAGAATAAAATACATAAGTCTACAGAAAGCAAAGCAATGCAACCTGGAGAAACCACCTGCCCTAATTTGAAGGGCAGTCCTGTTATTTCTGCTTTTCCTTGTAGGTTGCAATCCTAAACACACTTTGTAGTAATGCAGGGAAACAGGTATAGAACTAGGAGGGCTGCAGAATTCAGGCCCAGCTGGCTAACACTGCCACTTTGACTTCTTGGAAGTTGTGTAAAACAAGCTTGACTCTGCACACACTCAGCTTTCCTGCTCAGTATACAGGTAATCAGATATCTGGGTTCTGAAGTCTCCAGAGTATGTTAGCACACACATACGTGCGAGAGAGAGAGAGAGAGAGAGAGAGAGAGAGAGAGAGAGAGAGAGAGAAGTCCTCCAGCCCTTGGCTTTGGGCTTTTCCCTATAAACTGCCCTCAAGCTGTTCCCTGTGCCTGCCTCACCCAGAGTGTCAGCATTGCAAGACACAAGGGTCCCCTTGGCAGTTCTCAGAACTAACAGAAGGAAATGAATTCCCCCCTTCAATTTCTGCTTTCCCATCCTCCCTAAAAAAGAAAAAAAAGCTACATTAAACTGGCTGGGAGGGAAAGAGATCTTAGTTGCTCCCTTTCAGTTCTCTGAGCAGAATGTTTTGGTCTTACTGCACAGGGCTGGGAGCTCCTCTGGGAGGAAGTCTGGTGATAAATCCCAGAAAAGGAAGGTGGCCCTGGCAGGTGGCTACCCTCTCCCTGCTCTGGGAGAGGGCAGCGCACAAGCGCCTCATTTCTGCAGCTGGTTGTCATCAAGGCGAATCATTGGCAGTGCAGGACAGGAGGGTGCACCAGTCCACGTGTCTACCTGCAGGGGTGGGATGGGGTGGGAAGAGGGAGGGAAGAAGCTGAGCGGGCTGATCAGGCTGAAAGAATCCCCCTCTATTTGCCGGGCTCTGAGAGACAGAGAAGCCTTGCTGTTTGACAGGGGAAGTAATGGCTGAGTTGTGGGCCTAATGAAGCTGGAAGGAGGCATATGAGAAAGAGAGAAGACTCACAGAATGTGCTTCTCTCCCTCATCGAAGCAGAAGAGGGAAATTGGTTTGGCCAACAATTCCCATCCACCCAGCCCTCATGGTCAATGGTGGCCGTCGAGGGCAGAAGCATCTGCCAGGCCACAGGTTGCTTCCACCTCCATCTCTCTCTCCCTCCTAACACCACACTGGGAGGGCCTCTCCAGCAGCTCCCTTCACAGCTGCACCCCCCCCCGCGCGCGCGCGCGCACACACACACACACGTCCTTTTCAGCTTTGCGTATTCTAAAGACAAGCTCTTCCTCCCAGTCTTGGTGCTGTTTATCTCCAGCCTTGCTGGCTAAATCCATACACAGAGAGGGAGAGAGATTGAAAGGAACACAAAGCCTCAGTCCCACAAAGGCAGCCCAGGGCAGCACACAATTCAGCCAAGGCAGGTGGCCTCCCTCCTGGAACAAGCCACTCACACAGCCCAGACCCTGCTCCAGCTGGCTCAGGCCATCTTCTTGGTGCAAATGCAATGGGCCCAGCTCTTTTGATCCAGTCTTTGCCTGCTGGTTCAAAAGAAAACCAGGAATAGAGCAAGCCCTGCAGTGGAAGGGAAGAATAGAAATGGTTTCTTGTTACAAATGGCAGGAGTCCTGTGAGGAGAATCCAGCAGGTCCTGTTTGGAATGCAAGCTACTGTTCTTCAGGATGTATTTCTCTAACCGATCAAAACACAGTGAGCATTAGAATGAAGGGCCAGGTGCAAGTTCTGGAGGTTACCTGCCCTTTTTCCCTACTAGCTTAAGGATATTTGGGGACCCAATATTACATGACAGGGTAAATGCATCTCCATGTTGAGGTATATACATTTTTAAAAATCCTTACACCCATGTGGCATGGTGGTTAGTGTGTAGGACTGGAGACCCAACAGATCTGGTTTCTAGTCCCCACTTGGCCATGAAGTTCACAGGGTGACTTTGGGCCAATTACTGGCTTTCAACTGAACCTGCCACACAGGGTTATTGCTGCAAGGATAACATGGAGTAGGAAGGGCTGTGCAGCCAGACCCCCATATCTGCTGGCTCAGTTGCTGCATTTTCAGTTAACCATGGTTGACCTCAGCCCAAAGGAGGAGTCATCAAGTGCCACGAGAAGTTGTACAGTGCCTCCTCTGAGCGAAAATTCTTGATTTAATAGGGAAAGCGGGGAAATGTTTTCTGAGGTCAGAAAGAACAAAATTGTGAGAAATAAATGTATGTAAGTATATAGTGTTCACTATTACCTACAGTCTGAGGAATCCACACAGGGGTTCTGCTGTATAAGCTGCCTTAGGTTCCTCACAAGAGTGGAAAAAGGTGGGATACACATGCAGTGTGGTACTAATAAGCCCATAATTCTTCAAGTACACAGAGAGGAACAAACTGGGTGTTTTGCTCTAAGAATGGGCCCTAAGTTTTCGGGATAGATTTGAAGCAGGCATCTGCAGATACTTCAGATGGCAGTCCCAGCAGCCCCAGCCAGCATTGCAAATGGTTGGGGGTGATAAGCAATGGCTGGAGGGCAGCAGGTTGCCAACTGGTGGGATAGATCATTTTCCCACTGGCCCATGAATCCTTCACACAAATCTGCTTTCATTCACACGGGGAAGATTTAAATGATTATTTTGCTTCAACAAAGAACCACAGTCTAGTTTTACATGGAATGTGTTCTGCCTCCGAGCAGCTCGTCCATGCTGTCTACATTGTGTCGCAAATCTTGCACTTTGGAGGAGGAGCAAGGAGGCGTCACCCCCTGCACCAGTTGGAGACTAGCATCAGAAAAGTACCAGTACCCATTCATACTAAATTGCCAATCTCCACCCCACTCCTGATCTAAGTGGTATAAAATATGCCTTCACCCTTCTGCCCACCCTTCCTAGGAGACCCTTATCCCCTAGGGGTACTCAGCAGGTAGAGGGGTAAGGCTTTTAATCCCCCAAAAGCCTTGTTCCTGACTTGGCTCCCTTTTAAAACAGTTATAATTCATTCAGTGGGCTTGTAAGATGGAGAAGTCAAGCAGGAAGTATCCCAGGAAATCCACTGTTCATGGACCTAGGTAATTCATTTGGGGATTTAAAAATCTCAATTACTTCTGCTTTCTTCAGGTCAGGACAGGGACTCTCCCCATAATTTGCTTTCCCAGGAAATTCACGCATCAAGCACCAAGCACACATTTCTCCTTGTGACCTTAACCTCCCGGATGTGGTTGAGGACCTGCCACAGGAAAGTTCACACGATTAGATCACATGAGTTCAAAAGATTAGTCAGGTCGGACCATTGTGTCCATTCTAGTGACATTTGATCCAGTGGGATGACTGAGCGTTTCAGGAGATTCCTCATTCTGTGGACTAGGAGCAGTCCTGCAACAAGGACATGATGATGGCCAATTCCATCCCATCACTTTTGTGTCAAGGAAAAGGTCAGTTGTGGAAAAATGCTATGCAGAGACTGAAGAAGAGGCGTTGGCAACCATGCTGGCATGTGAATGCCCCCCTCACAGGGCTACATTCTGCCACTGAAACAGACCATAATCCATTGGTCCTTATTTTCACTACCAAAACAATAAGTGATCTCACACCCAGACTGCAACACCTCAAACGCACTGTTCATTCAGCATTACCAATATCACTGGCAAGACCTAGGAAACATAGAAACAGAGTGAGTTAGAAGGGGTCTCCCGGGCCATCTAGTCTGACCCCCGGCTCCACTCATGAAATGCCCAACATACACATGACTAGCCTATCTTTGAACCCCCTCACCAATGGGGCCTCAACAACCTCTCGTGGAAGCCCCTTCCACACCCTCGGAGTCCTGACTGTCAGGAAGTGCTTCCTGGCATTTAAATGGAACCTTGGCTCCCTGAGCTTTGCTCCGTTGGAGCGTGTCCTGCCTTCAAAAAAAAAAAAAAAAAATGGGCTCGTCCAGAATTTGAACCTGGGACCTCTTGCACCCAAAGTGAGACTCATACCCCTAGATCAGGGGTGGGCAATTAATTTTCCTATTGGGCCACATGAAAAACTTTGACAGTTGTTAAGGGCCAGACCAATACACTTACAGCTCTGCTCAATATATATCCCTATAAAAACAGTAAATGAAACATTACAATGATACAATGAAAATGTGGAGCACAGAACAACACTATTTAATGAATATTCACAAAAACATTAACATTAACATTACATGAAAAACAATACATTCAATTCAATTTAGCAGATCCTTCAGAATAAAAGCAGTGCATTTGTATTGCTTGCATCTATATTACGATGATATATATTTGCATTGACTTTTAATTTGCCAGTGACCTCATGCGGTCCAGTCAGGGTCAGCCATCAGGCCAGATGTGGCCTGCGGGCCGTACAATGCCCAGGTCTGCCCTAGACCAATGAGCCAGCTGGGAGTTGCTGATGCCCTCCCTAGGCAATTTTCACCGGTAGAAATGGAGTTCTAAAGCAAGGTAAGGGACATTCAGTTCATTATTGCTGACCTTCCAGTATCAGACACTGCTTCAGGAAACCTGGGCAAACCAGTCAGAGGATGCAACCCTATGCCAGGTTGCAAAGTATAGTGAACTCAAATGAGACTGAGAGTCCCAAGCATTTTGGCGAGTGCACCATGAGATTGCTATTGAAGACAGACATTCTGAGGCACCCACTGGATCGTTCCAGCGAAATTGTCCCAAGAGATCTCCCATTTTCACTGTTGACAATGGGGCATCACAAAATGAATGTTGATCACAGGTAAAGGAGTCAGTGTGGTGGCCTGGGACCTTCGGCAAGATGGAGGAAATGGTGACGTCTGGAATGCCTTTCCAGAGGCTACTGCCTGCCATATGCCACTGCTGCCATCAGACTTCCCTGAGGTGGACATTCTTCATAAGACATACAGCCTTATGAAGCTGTTCACGGGCTGCTGTCTCTGCACCAATTCCTTCCCCAGAAGGTAGACCCTGAAGAACTGGTTGAACAGCCAAACCATAGAAGAAGAAGCCAACAGAGAAACTACCACCACCATCACAGTGCCCTATTACGGAACAACACAGAGCCCAGAATCTGTGATGAAAAATATGAAGAGCCTTCAGCAAAAAGACACGAAGATACCATTCTTATCAGGTGGCTACTGCAAAGGGGAAATTTAGCACAAGCATACCAAACAGACACACCACTAGAGAACATAAATGGCCCTTTGTGAAGTGGACCACTGGAGGAAGAGGAAAAATGAACTGAGATTCCAGCCAACGTGCACCCACCTGCTTCTGTATATGGGAAAAGGAGTTGGCCAGATTTGTTGAGCCATAAAGAGCAGTTCTCTGGTTGGAAGAATCTTAACTGTATGGGGGTGATGAGGGAAAGTTGTAGGAGAGCTTCCTTGTTCAAGTGTAAAGGGGAAAGGGGAGGAAGGGGAGGATTCAAGGCTTAGCAAAGAATTGGGGAAAGTTGCACTGGACAGGTAGCTAATAAACATGTGTTCACCTTGCCAAGTGGTGGACGTTATTGGTTAAAGATACCCAAATGTTTGGGTTACAACACACATCGTTTCTTGTCAGATGGTTTTGGGTGGTACAATCTTGCCAATTCCTCTATGCCTCTGTGCCCATGTATTCTAGATAACACTCCCTTATTTTAGGTGGCTGCATTCACTTCCCAAGTGAGCCCCTGCTCTGAGCTGCCGGTTAGAGGGAGGGATGGGGTCTTTGTAGCCCCATCCTGCATAGCTTTGACCTGCTTTCTGGTGTGCTTAGTGTGTGCGATGCCAGAGTGTGATGGAGTCCTGTGAATGGACTAGTCAGTGTACACAGAGATAGGATGTGACAGGGATTGGGCTGGATGGCCTTTATTTCCTTCTAATTCCATTAGTCCTTCCACTGTGCTTGTCCTCTGAGCATTTTTCTTCCCACATAAGCATTTTTCTACTGGATTGTGCATTGCTGCTGTCAAGCTACCGCTTCACCTGGCCAGCCAGTTTCTTAGTCCATGCACCTTTCAGGATTAGATATTAATGAGCCTTGGACAATAGTGTGAAGGGGAAGGAAGCAATTAGCATGAGAGCAGGAGGGAAATATTTGCTGCACAAGAGAATAAAAGGCCTGTAATTTCCCACCCAACATGCAGCAGAAGAGAGAGAACAACAATAATTATCATAATAAAACACACACTCACACATGGGCACACACACACAGCATTTCCACCACAAAAGGGAGCTCCTGCTGGGCAGTTCTCTCCCTGAGCCTTTGGGATGAGGTGGAGGAGCAGAGTGTTTCCAGCAGAAGCCGCTGAAATCTCTGGATGGCTTCATCCATTCATTTGGCTGGACAGTTCCTGCTCTGCTCAATGAAAAAAGAGGCATCTGCCTTTGCTGGATGGAGATGCAAAGAGAAGAAAGAATAGTTCAGGGATTAGTCACTCCAAGAAGGATGAAGAGAAGGGGAGAAAGGACAAGAGGCCGGTGAGAAAGGCGAAGGACCGGGTTACTCAAAGGTTGAACTTTAGCTTGATTGAACTCTCAGCAACAAAAAAGTTTTTACACTGGTTGCACTTAGATGGAATTGACAGAACCATCATTTTTTTCAGTGTATGCCCCTCTGTTAAATTTATATAGCCAGATCAGCCGTTACGTGTTGCAAATAATAAGGTAAGATGAACCCTGCTGGATTTGGGCAAAGGTCCTTCTAGCCTGACAATAGCAGGGGGTTGGACCCAGAGGCCTTCTGGCTTCTTCCAGCTCTTCTACTCTATGATTCTAGTCCAGCCTTTTGTTTCCAGAGACTTGACCTACAGTAACTGGCATACAGTTTCTGATATTGGAGGTATTATAGAACTGTCATGACTAGCAGCTCCTGGGAACTGTTGATAAAATGGCTTGCATGGCCCCATATTGTTCCTGTGCATTGGGAGCCTACCCTTCCCAGCACATGAGCAATCATAGGGAGTAATGAATAAAATTATCCTTACCAGCAAGGTGGGCAAGGCTTTAGGACTCAGATACTGATTGCTTTACTATGGTCTACAGTTAGCCACAAGTTAAAACAGCAAAACTCTAGGAAATCCGTGCCATCATTAGAGCAACCAGGAGAAGGAGTAGGTAACCTGTCACCCATTCCCCCCTCCCCTGCTCTTTGTACTACATTTTCCATAATCTCTGAGCACTGCCCATGCTGACTGGCATTTATGGGGTTAGAGCTCAAAGTATCTGGGGTGCATCAAGTCACTTATTCCTGCTCTGGAATATGCTCCTCCTGGATATTCATTCCTAAGAAAAGACAAACAGTCACACACTGCACAACTAAAACCTCTAGATCAGGGATAGCCAACAAGCATTTAAAGGGGGGATATTGGCTTTTTTGGGGTGGGGGGAAGCCACCACTGAATTTGACAGTACAGTAGGCTCCCAGGGGTGAAAATAGACCCCTTGCCTTCCAAAACTGCCCACTGCCATTCTACCTAGCCATCAAGAGCATCTCCCCACTTTCTTTAGAGAACTGGCCATGTTGGTATGCCGAACTCTTCCAGGGAAATCTTTGGGCCTTTTTCCCATGCAAAATGTACCACCGCCACCTCTGTTGAAGCTGCCTTGTGCAGAGTGGAAGAACGTGTGTTCCCATGGCAAAGACCCACCTGGACAGGGCAGGCCTTCTTTGTGGCCTTCTCTTCTTCTCTGTTCATCACACATACGGGCTTTGCACCGCTGCGGAGCCTACTGTCAGGAAAAATTGTGGCATGCACTGGCTGCCTTTTGGAGCAGATGGGGTTAAGTCTAGAAGATGGGTCATGGATCCCTTGTGCAATCTGCAGTTTGGTCAATGTTTGTCTAACTGTGAAGTCACAAAATATCTCAGAATTGGAGGTCGGCATAAAAACGGTAGCACAGCAGTGAGTGATCAACACCAGCACCCACACTGCTCTGAGAAAAGCCTCTCAGCTCACTCCCCTTGTTTGTGCCCATGATTACTGGACTGCTGGCTTGCTCACGTGGACGTGTCTTTTGCCCTCAACCCTTCCTGTTCCCCAGCTGGCTTGGACCAATAAGAGACTCTAATGCAGCCACTATGGGCGACCCCTTTTGGACAGTCCAATCACTTGCCTTGACCAAAGGACAGGATGAGCATCACTTTCTGCCTTTGCAATGCTGAAGGAGACAGACTGCAAGACGGCCCATGCAAGGAGCTCCTGGTCCCATTCATTAATAGGGTTGCCTCTGTTACTGCCAGACAGCTGCTCCCAGTAGCAGCAGTATCACAGGCAGGTGAGCTCCAGGCATGGCAAATCAGAGCAAGGAGCTGGAATAAATTGGGATGCGGGAGCAGAAAAAAGTGAGGGAGCAGAGCTGCCATGCACAGCCGTTCCTTATCCACAGACAACCCGGCACATGCTGGCAATTAGCCTTTATATTCCTCTGGAGGCTCAGCAGCCAGAATTAAGTCAGCACTCTGAATTTACTTAATTGTATTCTGTTTGGTGTGTTCCTAATGAAACTGCTGCACGGGGCAGATGTGGATGGCTCCACACGGGCTGCAGTGGCAGGAATCGTGCACGGACAACCCAGGGGAAGTGGCAAACAGCGACTCTAGAGAAGCAAATCCTTTGCAGAAGTGAGCAGCTGCTATGGTTGTTCAGCCTAGACTGGGTGAAAGTCAAAGCAGAAAGTCCCTGTCCAAAGGCAGTTCATGCTGAAATTCAAGCTCCTTGCTTGGGAAGTCAATGCACACTGGAAACAGCTCTTGCAGAAGCCTCGCTTGTCATGCATGGGAGTCACATCACAGTGCAGCTCTCACATGGGCACCTTCCTTTTCAACAGAGGTTGATCAGGAAGGGCTCCCTGTAGATTTTGCCAAAATCTGCCTTTGAGAGTGCTTGGCCCCTGGGCACATAAGCAGCTCTTGGGTGCCATTACCCGTGCCTAGTTTCTTCCGAATGCTGTTTGCCTCCATCCTGCCCTGGCCAGCTTGTCTCCAATCCATTCCTCAAGCCTTCCGTGGTCGCATTTCCCTCCACTGCCATTCCCCCAAGAGGCACCAGTGTCTGGAACAGAGGAAGATGAGATTGAAGGTATAAAAATAAGGGGAAAGAAATCTGGAGAGCTTTTCAGCGGTAGTCCTAACATGTCTTGGAAGCTGACAGTGCAGGTAATTGCTAGATCATTCCCCCACTTGTCCCAGCGATCAGCTTCTCCCTGTGCTACTTCTGCTCCATTAAGTGTGTGCAAAATAGATCCCCTCCTCCAGCCCTCCTTCCCTCCCTCCCTCAATCCTGCCTCAAAAGTTGCTCCCGGTGCCTGTGAGCACTAGCTATTCTGACACCAACTCACTAGTCCGGCATGATTGTAGCCTTTGTTAGACTGACACTTTCTGACAGTTCAGCAGGGCCTTTTAGCCAGATGTAGTCAGGGGGAGGAAGAACTTGGCCTGTGGCTCAAGCACACCCCGTTTTGGTGCAGTGCAGCAGAGACCTGTCCCCGAGTTTGAGAATCCCGCTTCACCATGAACACTTTGAGGCTTGAGCAGTGCCCACTGGGATCCATTCTGCGGCCAATCTACTTCTGAGCCCTTGCTGTGCGCACCAATCCTTAAGCAACACAGTACAGCAGAAGCAGTATGATTTTTCCAGGGTGCAGAGTGGGGATGTTAGTGGGCCCGAGGCTAGTTCACATCATCAGTTCACAGAGTTCCTCTGCTCATCTCCCTCTTCCCTGCCCTGGGGAATGAATAACATCATTAGCTGCTTTTCTTCCCAAGAAGCCCTTTCCCCACTCCTGTAATGCATATTATTTTGTGATGACTTAGGAGGCTCTAATAGGAATAAATAACTATTTATATTCCCCGGGGTCAGTCCTCGTCATGCCACTGCCCCCACTTCCTGTTTGCCATATTCCCCTGGCTGAGCAGGGATCACCCTGTGCTTCATCAGTCCAGACACCATAGACAGAATTGAGAATAAGGCATGGGGGGGGGGGGGGCTCTGCAAGGACAGCCTCTCCAAGTTCACACCAGGGGATTGGCTGAATATTTAAAATGGGCAAAAAGGGGGTTTGCCTGGGCAAAGCAAGAATGAAAGACAGAAGATATACACAAGCAAAGAAAAACTTGCAGTGGTGCCAGCTAGACTGACCCTGGCATGGATGAAGGTCTTGCCTGTAGATACTGTGTGGAACAAGGACAGGGTAGCTCGAACCTCCCCCCCACCCCCACCCCAACCCCATTTTCTCTCTCTTGTAATCAGTTTCCTTCCAGCTGACAGATCTCAAGTGTCACCAAGGTTGTGTCCTCTCCCCCCCCCCCCTCTCATTTTGTTATGGAGGGAGGCCTCCCCCTTGACAGACCGCTCCCCAGGCCCACCACCAAGCCCACCATTCACTTCTTTGTACTATCACATCATCCTGCTCCATAGGATCCTGCCTGATAGGTGGCCAATGGATTACTTGCTAGTAGGTCCTCTCCAGTAATGCCAAGGGGGACAGGGCTCTCACGGGATTGATCTAGAAGTCTGCCACAAAGCTACAGAACATGGGTTGCAGCCAGGTTTAAGCTGGACCAACTCTGCTGGTGGGAGTACACTTCCCTGCACCCTTCCTCCCTAGCTAGGACAGGCCCTCCAGTCCATTTGAGAATATAAACTCCTGAGAAGACCACTGGGATGACTCCAGAGCGAGGTGAAGTTCTCACTCCCATGACTTTGGAGACGGTTCAAGCGGTTGCTGAGGAAGGCTTTGGTGAGCCAGTCTGTGGCATGAGTGACCAGTGCACATGGCACTGGCCATACCGCCTGTTTGTTATTATTTATTTATAACATTTTTATGCCGCCCCATCGCAGAAAGCCTCGGGGCGACTGACGAGGAAGATTCCTGGGGGCAACTGACCCTGCTTTTCTCCCTTCCACCACTCTGCTTGGCAACACTGAAATATGTTGATGCTTCAGTCCGTCCAGCACTTGAGAAGAAGGCATGCAAATCTACCAGCTTTATATTGATCATGCACATGTGCCTGCAATTCTATATAAAGGAATAGGATGGTGAATTGGTCCATATATTCCACGTTGCCATCTGCAAACAGAGCACACCTTGCTTTTTGGCTTGTCAATGACAGGCCCAGCCCCCTCCTCACTGCAACAACCAAACCTATCTTTTAAAAAAACAGCAAACTCCATCATTCCAACAAAATACAAATACTATCAGTCCTTCATAGAATCCACAGATCAGAGTTCTTCATGAGTCCCAAATTAAAATCAGTCAAGATAATCCAACCAGGAGCCAGAGGCAGAGTCTTAAAATCCAGCCTTTTAAGCCATGATGGGGTCCCAAGGCGCAGGATTCCCACCATGCAGTGATTTTAGAGTGCAAGAGTATCCCAAGCAAAAGTGTGCTGGAATCTAGTGGTGTCTTACCCACAGCCCCATCCGCCTGCGCACCACCTTCTGTGCAGGAGCAGGCAGAGTTCCTCACTTGCTATCCCACCCCACAGACAGTTTAGCCTCCTCCTGATGGGTTGCCTTTTCTCCTGTATCTTCCGCCTGTGGTATTGGCTGAGATGCCTTTGGGCACATGCCTCAGTCCATACCTGAACCTGCCTCCTGATCTTTTGATCTTTTATCAAAGGACATCTCCCAGATGGGGGCTATTTGGCCCTTTTCACCAAGCTATCTCTGGCTGCTGGGGAGGAGAAGTGTGTGTCTTCTCCTGACTGTAATCTACAAGAGACCTAGGCAGGGATTGATTCCCAGCACCCTGACCATTCAAAATCCATTCTGGCCCAACATCTCATTCTTCTGTCCTTGGGACAGATTATTCTTCTGAGACCTGAGTTTCAGGGGAAGGTACGTGACCTGACAAGTAGGAGCATTAGACTGAGAAACTTGCGAGCAGATGTCACGGAAGGCTGGAGTACCCACTCCCAAGTGAATAGTTGAACCTGCTGCTTCTAGCATCACATTTGCCCCTTGTATATTGTGTTCCTGAACATCCTTGATTGCTGTGCAAAAAGACTCCAGGTATGCAAAGGATCATGCAGGACCAAAGATAAATAATAAGAGGGTTAGGTATAACAAGTGAAAAGAAGAACAGCAGCATGCACTGATGCAGGCACACCCTAACTGTCTTGAATCAGATGCTTATTATGCTTATAATTATTATTCATGCTTTGCTTTACTTTTCACAGGATAAACTAGGGAGAGATTTGAATGAATGAATGAATGAATGAATGAATGAATGAATGAATGAATGAATTTGTTAGCTATAGTTACATAGTCACCTTATAATACAAGTGATCTGGGCAGCTCACAGAGGTACTTTTGGGAAAGACAATCTTTCAGGTAACTGGATCTTCAGGCATTTAAGGACAAGTGCCAAGTCCTCCACCTAGGAAAAAGAAACTAAAGGCATCGATACAAGATGGGGAATATGTGACTCAACAGAACTGAAAAAGAAAAAGATCTTGGACAATAGGCTAAGCATGTGCACAATAGGCTAAACATGAGCCAACAATGTGATGCAGCTGCCAAAAGGGCAGATGCTATTTTGGGATGCATTAACAGAAGTATTACTTCCAAATCACGAGAAATAGTAGCTCCTCTATACTCTTCACTAGTCAGACCTCATTTGGAATACTGTGTCCAGTTCTGGGCACCAAGATTTAAGAAAGATGCAGGAAAATTAGAAAGGGTCCAGAGAAGGGCAACAAAAATGATCCAGGTTTTGGAAACACTGCCCTATGAGAGACTGGGAGAACTGGGCATGTTCAGCCTTGAGAAGAGAAGACTGGGGGAGGGACATGATATCCCTCTATAAGTACCTAAAAGGCTGTCACAAAGAGGAAGGTCAAGATCTCTTCTTGCTAATGCCAGTATGTAGGACACAGAATAATCAATTCAAATTGCAACAACCCAGATTCAGGCTGGACTTCTGTCAGAGCGATACAACAGTAGAACCAGCTGCCTAGAGAGGTCATGGGCTCTCCCACACAGGAGACATTCAAAAAGAACCTGGACAGCCATCTGAGTGGGATGGTGTAACATGGTGTCCTGCAAGAGCAGGGGGTTGGACTTGTTAGCTTTCATGGCCCCTTCCAACTCTTCTGTTCTATGATTCTATGATTCTAAGGCACAATCCTAAGGATGTTTAGGTTCTACAACTGTAAGACCTTTTCTGTCTAAACACATGTAGGATTACACCCTTAGGGCTTTAACATGAAAAGTTTCCTTTTGTGCCCAGAAATAGCAGAAAAGATCCAGGGCCGTGACAAAGCATGGCCACAATGGGGTTGAAATGCTCAGTCCCAGAGGTCCAACAAATCATTGTGCCAAGGGTTGAAGTTGGAATAAAAAGTCACATTCCATGGAGAGAGCAGAATAGGTTTCTCTGTCAGGTAAAGCCTCAATTTGATATGATTCTACTCTATCACATAGTGTGAGCTTTTTGATAAGTGCAGTCTTGAGTGCTGTGGGATGGAAATGTATGAAGGAGCGAGTGAACAGATGACAGCCAGGGTCCAACAGTGAAATGAGATGTGTGAGCCCAAGAGAGCTTTAGCAGCTTCTGGAGCAGCAGCCCTCCACGGTGCAAGGCAAACTGCTTCGGGACTCGAAGGGAGGTTCCAGAGCAACTCGTGCCATGGCTTGGGGCTCAGCCACTCAAAGGAGCACAGAGTCCAAAATTCCACCCCAGCAGCACAAACCAGTTGCGTGAGCCTACACAGCCCTTGCACCCAGACAACGTATAAAAATGAAATCATCAATAAATGCTAACTGGTCTGAAGCAGCAGCTTTTGGGGTAGTGGAACTGATATGTACTTCAGTGAAACTGGTACGTAGTTGAGTTCAGAGCACAGAAACGAGAGAAAGTCACTAGGGAAAAGTGAAAAGGCAATATTCCCATCCCACCTTTGGGCTCCTTCATGTAATGCCTTTTGTACTCCTGCAGAAAAATGCTGTGCTGGTGGGGAAAGTCACAAACTATTGCCCAATTATACTCTTCGCTCCTGACATTTGATTGTCTCTAGGGAGCAAAGGAGGGGATTTCTTTACCGAACACAAAATCATAAGCACAGTGACCCAAGTCAACAAATAAACCCCTGTAGCCTCTTCAGTTCATGTTAAAATATGCGTGCACATTATTCACATATGCATAGAATGCATAGTGATGATGGCAATATGATTTATCAGTATTTGTTGTTGTTATGTGCCATCAGTTTATCTCCAACTTAGACTGACCCTATGAATGAATGAATGAATGAATGAATGAATGAATGAATGAATGAATGCCTTCCAAAATGTCCTGTTCTTGACAGCCCAGCTCAGCTCTTACAAACTCAAGTCTGTGACTTCCCTTATGGAATCAATCAATCAGTCAGTCAGTCAATCAATCAATCAATCAATCCCATATATGATTTCCCCTCCTTCTTCTGCCTTCAACTTTTCCTAGCATTATTGCCTTCTCCAGCGAGTCTTGCCTTATCATGATACGCCCAAAGTATGGCAGCATTAGGTTGGCTATGTATGCTTCCAGGGAAAGTTGATCTAGGACCCATTTCCTTGTCTTTCTGTCAGTCCAAGGTATTTGCAAAGTTCAGCTGCAGCACCAAGGTTTGAGAGCACTGATCTTCTTCCTCTCAGTTTTCTTCACTGTCCAGCTTTCACACCTATACATAGTGATCAGGAATACAGTAGTGTGAATGAGCCAGCCTTGGTCTCCAGAGAAACATCCTTACACTTGATGATCTTTTCCAGTTTCTGTATTGCTGTCCTTCCAAGTCTCAGTCTCCTTCTGATTTCTTGGCTGCAGTCTCTGTTTGATTGAATATATGATCTATCAGTATGCATGGCACTTTACAGACTATACTACTATTACTGCTGCTGCTAATACTAGTACAACGATTACTAGATTACTCACGTGATGCTACAGAGTAGTAATTCTTTGTAATAAATCATTAAATTTGTCCATTTAATTGATGGAAAATTCAGAGTGGATTCAAATTGTACTTGAATTAGAGCTGTCCCCTGGGAAAGGCAGCTATTGTAAGTAACTTGTGTTTTTTGCTTGTAGTCAGGTGGTGAGTGTAACACTATTTCCAGTCACCACGTGATTAGTCTGAGTTTAGCTTGGCAGAAAAGCGTGTTAAAAATTAATGGCATGATCCAACTCTTCCTGCAGGTCACAGTCAGTGCTAAGTTCCAGGGGTCAGGCCCAGAGGACAGAAAATATGGAGTTTGCTCATGATGACAGAAGCATTTAAACATAGAAGCAGAGCAAGTCAGAGGGGTCCTACCAGGCCATCTAGTCTGACCCCCAACTCTAGCCGGCTCCACGCACAACATGCCCACCATGTGCACGTCCAGCCTATCCTTGAACACCCGCACGGATGGGGCCTCAACGACCTCTCGTGGAAGCCCCTCCCACACCCTGTCAGGAAGTGCTTCCTGGCATCCAAACTGAACCTTGGCTCCCTGAGCTTGGTTCCACTGATGCTGCAAGATCTTTGTGTGCACGCGTTTATAAGGCCCTGTCTCCTAAGGGCATTGCTATTTGTGAGAGGGATGGATGGACAGGGAAGGAGAGGGCATCTTGAGAAAAAACGTCCAAGCAGAAAAATGCAAGAGGGAGGAGGCAGTGAAGCACATATGGGCAAAAAGCCCATTGATACGGGAGCTCAGATGCAATGGCGGTGATCAGACCCCCGAACCTTTATTTTAGCATGTGCGCTTAAAGGGCAGGGTGGCCTCCCAGAAATTTGGAGCTCCAGGTAAAAGAGCCAGGGCTCCAGCCCGAGCGGACTGCCCCACCACACCGCCCTGGGCTGCATATGCACGCCTGCCCCTGTGGGACAGGACCCGTCAGGGATAATGGAGCCCTGCCCTCAGCTTGGTCAGCGACGTGCAGCCCAGCCATAGGCTTGCATGGAAGGACCATCCCACACAAGCCTTGTGCTGACCCAAGAGCTCTGCTCTGTTCCAGACCTTCAGGGTGGAGCTACAGATGGCGGAATACAGATGCCTGCTGGACATATTCAAGATACGTGAGATATTCCCAACAGAAGAGCATGTGTCGGCATTCGGCATCCACCTGCCACATACAGAACTCCCTGGACACACACTAAATAATGGTCATTTTGCTAACCAAAGCTTAGAACTCGCATACATATGCATTCAGATAATCACACATGCCTGCAATGTAGTTAGGCACATTGGTAAGTGTTCCCACGCACTCGCAAGAACACAGGATTTTAGATAGGAATAGCAGCACACCTGCATGTGTAGATGTGTATGTTTTCAACCGTATGCCCATGCAGTGGTATCTGGTGGCTCCAGTGTCAGTGCGACAGCGTATGCAATCCCAGCCTTGCTCTGAACTTTAAAGGTGCTCTCCGTGGTGCTGCACCTATTTGGGATGCAGGTTCAGCGCCATGAACAGCTCTTTAGACTGTGACCTGGGTTTGATATGCCACCCCACTGGCAACACCACATCCATGCTCCAAAGTTTGTCCACAAGCTCAAATGATGCAGAAATGCACGCAGCTGCCACATGGGTGCACGCACCATTACACACAGTTTCTAAGAGCCAGTTTTGAGTCGATCTCCTGGCTTTGCACAAGTTTATGATATGTTTTGGTAAAGAGCAGATTAAACAGCATGCAGGAGCACAGTAGGTCAAGGGATAAACATTATTCCCAGTTTTTTAATAGATTTGCCTTCCTTGACATTTTAATTTCTTTCTTGTTGTTGTTGCTGTTATTAAGATCCAACACACCAAACATTGTCATTAGTTTTACTGATTAGCTCTCAGTGTTGAAAGCAGGGTGATGGTTCATTAAAAGCATCTGAAATACAGGGCTTCCAGCAAGTTGTTAGTTCCGCTAGTAAATAAAAATTAAAGCTTGGATATATCTAGTATAAATCATTGCAAAGTACAGAACAGTCATATTTTGACACAGGGACTCTGTAGGATGCCTGTTCAGGGAATTGTAGGTTTTAAATATAAAAAAGACTGACAGCTATGTAACTTCCTCTGCACAGTCAAGGTATACATTTATGGCAGTGAGGAAGCATTGGGGTGAAGAAGAAAGGCAGACCAGTGGAGGCTGCAGAAAGGACTGCTTAATTCATACACTTTATGTGTTCCTGGTGGTAGTTGGAACATGGCCACACTCTGGAACAGAAATGTCAAATTCAAATATTAATGGGATGCTGCACAACCCAATACAATCAAGGCAAAAAATAGAATACTGGGCTAACTGCTGTATTAGCATCAACAGCTTTGATGAATTTATTTATATTTGCTGTAAATTATTATTGTTGTTGTTGTTGTTGGTAAACAAGGACAGCATTAGCCAGGATTATGCTGTCATCTGGGGCTATGTTTGGTGGAGCTTTTGTATGAATATAGATAGATGAATTGAATTGTAATTGTGTGCTGTTGTGCTGTGCATTGTACTGTTTATTATGCTATTTATGGATTTTATCTTGATAAAAGCCACCCAGAGAACCTATGGCTAGTGAGGTGGCCTATAAACTGAATAAATAAATAAATAAATGGAAGCTATCAACACCCAAGAACTGCACCTCTCCCAAAAGGGTCTTTCATAGTTCCAGGAATACAGAAGCATGGACAGCTGCAGCATGGCTGTTTCTTTATTTTGTGGAAAGCAATAAGACTGGAAACCTTTGCCAGTGGACGTGTGGCGAGGATGGTGCCAGAAAAGATGTTCCTTGGTCTGGGAATGCCGCTCACCAGTTCCCTGGGAGCACAAGCAGAAAATGGCTCCCACTCAAGTCCTGCTTGTGGGCTTCCCATAGTTACCTGGTGGAACTGATGAAACAGGATGCTGGCATGAAAGGTGTTTGGTCTGATGCAGTGCAGATGGTCCTAGGAAGGGAAAGATGGGACAGCGGGAAGAGGCTGTGGTTACAGGGCCACAAAATAGTGGCTGATGTCCTGACCCTTTCAGCTAAGCTTTTGATCCTAGGATTTGAGCCTGCCTTTGCCCAGCAAGTTTTACTTCTCATATTGCGTTCTGAACAGTTATGTGATAAGCAACAAGGATTCCACGTGAGATACTGTGAGTTATTTTCTATCCTGACACCTCTGGCAGGATAAATCTGTTTCTTTGCATACTCAACTGTCTAGGGAGATGAATGTGTTGTTTTAGATCTCACCTTGTGTGGGGAAGTCGATTAATAATTATGTTAAGCCTGAAGAAATCCACAGCCAAATGGATAGCCTCACTATCTGGGGTTCCTGGTGCACAGAGCTACCTGAAGCTCTCTGCACAGGCCCTTCTAAAATGCAATGCCACTCAGAATTAGTTGGTTTCAAATATAAATGGTCCATCAACATAAGGGATAGAAATTCCAGAATGTGCTCACCTTTACACCCTTCTCTCAGGATAAGAGATTTTTTTTTTCTAAGGCTTCTGCATAACCAACTATGCCCAGCTGACTTGGATTAAAGACAAGAGGCTGAAATTTTATCACATGCTTGCATAATACAGATATATGTGTAACCTATGGTTTTAACTGACTTTTCACAACACCCCTGTCATGTAAATCATCATTACTGTTCCCATTTTGCAGATGGAAAACTGAGCTTGAAGGAGAGTGACATGGGCAAAACCATCCAGCAAACTCTGAGGAATGATCCCAGCTTCCCAGATTGAAATACAGCAATGTCCAAACAAAACATGCTTTCCATTTAAAATGTCCTTCCTTGCACTATTCTTCCTGGGCAGTAATGCAGCTTGACTTTTTAGAAAACCTTCCACTTGTGCAGTGGGACCTTCTAAAATGCCTAATAGCTGCACACAGAGGGGGTGCTGGGGAGTTGAAATGAGGGAGCAAAGGATTACTTCACTTCACCCTGTGTGCTGAGACCCTCCTGAACATTCTCCCTGGCCAGAAACTAGGCCACTTTTCAAATCTGATTGTTGTGACGGTGCAGGGGAAGTCACTGAATCGTAGAATGGTAGACAGAAGGGCCAAGAAGTCCATCGGTCCAACTCCCTCCTGCTGCTGCAGGACACCAGTTTACACAGCATCCCATGTAGGTGGCTGTCCAGTTTCGCCTTGAATGTCTCTAGTGTGGGAGAGCCCAAACCTCTCCAGACAACTGGTTCCACGGTGGTATTGCTGTGACAGCGAGGAAACGTGTGTGTGCATGAGAGAAAGGGTGCGTGGTGTGTGAACAGGGAGGCATGAGAGGCAGAGAGGGGCTGCCACTTTGCTCTGGCTCTGCAATAGGGAGGGGCCAGCGCACTCGCTTGGCACGCAGAAGGTCCAGATTTCAGTCCCGGGAATCTCCAGGTAGGGCTGGGAGGGAATCGTGCCTGAAACCCTGGAAAGTCTCTGGCTCTCGGTCGAGGCGAGGTGGACCAGGGTCTGAGTCAGGAGAAGGCAGCGTCCTGTAATACCATGTGACTCTTGAAGATTAGCCGCAATGGGGGCTAAAAGAAAATGCCCTCGCCTGGTTTAGTTCAGGTGATCAAGGGCTCGCATGTCGTTTCCCGGGAGGCTTCTCCCAGCGCAAGTGAGATCCAAATCAGCGCTTCTGCTCTTGGAAGCGCCCGCAGACTTCCGAAATTCAGTCGGTTGTTTTGGTTCCGGAAGTGCCGTTCCCAATACAAGGCGGCGGCGGCGGCGGCGGCTCCCGGTCTTTCGCGCTCGTCGAGAAGCCGGGCTTCCCCCGGCACGGTCTGACGCTGTCCAAATAGGTCGTCTCCGGGCTGGTGGTTCCTTCGCCGTCACCCAGTACCGAAGCATAAGACAAGCTGGCCGTCTCCCGCTCAACAGCCGGCGGTGGCCCCTGTGCGCTCGGCTCCCTTCCCTGCATCTCAGCCACTGCCTTACTGCTGAACGGCTCCCTCGAAGAGGGGAGCAGAGTTGCCCCCGAGTACGAAGTGGATCCTGTTTTGATTCTCGCGCTGGGGCATGATTAATATTAGCCAGCCAGATGGGTGGAGATGACAAGAATAATGAAGTGGCTCATTAGGGGCCGCTGCTCGGAAGGTCAAGAGCCGCGGCGCTTTTGGGGGGGGGGAGGAATGTCCTCCTTCGGGGCGGCGTCGGGTGGGGGCGGGTGGCGAGGGCGACGCGTTGCTTCCCAGCCGAGGAGGTTGAGCCTGTAGGATCCCGAGCGTGAGCCGGCCCACTCCTGCGAGGGGCGCGAGGAGAGAGACGGGCAGGCGCGTCAGGTTTGAGAGGAGTGACTGGCGAGGGAGACAGTCAGGCTGCGGGAAGAGCGGGAGGCGGGCTCTGCGCGGAGGACTGGAGAGCGGGCGGGCGGGCGAGCAACACCTTCCGCGCCGCCGGCCACGGCCTCCTGGAGCGCCCCGCGGGTGAGCGAGCGAGCGGGCGGGCGAGGGGGCGGGCGGGCGGCGGCGGCGTGGTTCTAGAGGGACAGCGCCCGGGAGCGGCGGCGAAGGGGCGGCTGCGGCCGGCCGGGAGGCACCGCGAGGCTCGCGGGTTTGAAGCCACGGCGCGCCGGGCAGCGGGTGCGTCACCGCTCTCCCCGCCGACCCTCGAGCGCCCGGGCGCGGGGGGACGGGCTGGGCGGGGGGCGCCGCGGGGGCACCGGCCGGCGGTCCCCGCCTCTCCGGCGCTCGCAGGCAACTTTGAGCGGCCGCGAGTTCCGGTCCTGGGCGGCGTTCCCGCTTTCGAGGCAAGCGGCGCCGGTCTTTCGCCCGGGTCCCCGCAGCAGCCGGAGCTGCGGAGCGCAGGGCCGGCGGAGGCGAGCGGAGAGGCCGCGCGGTCCTGCCCGCCGGTGCCCCGCCTCGACGGAGCCGCGGGCGCCCGGCTGCCTCTTGCTCTGCATGTTAATAATTCGGCAGTGCGGATGGCGGCTGAATAATGCGCGGTGCGTGGGGAGGGGAGGTCGGGGGAGGGGGCAGCTGCGGGTTTTTCTCTGCCCAGTCGGGGTCGGAGGGACGGACTTAGAGGAGGGGACGAACTGGTGCGGGAGTCGTGCAGCTCACTCTTACACAAGCGAAGTCTCTCTCACACGCGCGCACACGCGTTCTTTCAAACGCACAAACACGCGCCTAAGGAAGCCGCACATGGCCGGCACGGGCCCTGCCTCAGGAAGAGGCGGGGTGCCCCACGAGCGCTGCACGCACACCCCCCTCCGAGCCACGCCAGCTCCCTCGGCCCCCTTGGCGCCTTCGGCACCGGTTCTCCGCTCCGCCGCTCTCCTCAGCCCGCGCGCCTCTCCCTCCGCTCCGGCGGGTCCGGCCGGCAGTTTCCAGCTAGCAGCACGGCGAGCCGCGGGCTGAGATGAACCACCCACCTGTTTGCCCGCGTCCAGCCAAAGCGCCGCAGCCGCGCCGGCACGATCAGCGGAGCTAAACGCTCCCCCAGGCAAAGGCGAGAGCCTCCCCTGAGGCCCCCGGCGGCTCCTCGCTCTGTCCCTCCCCGGCGGATCCGTGTTTACAACGCGGCCAGGATCCTCTGTCGGAGCCCGTCGCGGAGCTGGAGCAACGGAGCGTCAGTGTCTGCTTTAACGGGGAAGCCCCGAAAGTTTCCTCTCGGCCGCCCCCACAAGCACACACACACACACACGTGTCAGTTGAGGAGACCCAGAGGACTCCGGTGGGGTCGATTTTTGGAGCTGTCAATACGAGAGCTTTGAGGAGCGCGCGTGCCCCTCTCTTGTTCCCTCTCTTTGAGGAACGTGGTGTACCCCCCCACACCACACACACACACAGGAAGCAGAGGTGCTGGTCAAGATTTGTAATCTCCCCTGTTAATAGATCGCGTCTCGTGGGTTATAGCCATTGTTATTCTGCTTTAAGGCCAGTTCATGTCAGTGGCTCTAGTCTGAGTAGGGCTTACGTGGGAAACAACCCATGCGCTTGCCCAGGCTGGGGTGCAGCTCACCTGGCCAGAGGGGATTCTGTGCCCCTTTTGACAGTCTTCCCATCGTATATTTAAGGCCCATTCCAGTTGTGGATTTTGACACCTCAGCCACTGGTGTGACTGAAGCAGCTTGGATTTTCCAAGTCCCTCCCCAAACACAATTGATTCCTGCTTTCCTTGCCTGACGCTCCAACAACCACCATCGACCTGGTATCTGAAAACTTCAACAGCACCTTTTCTCTCCAGGGACAGACTTTTCCTCAGCTAAGCTTTGGTTCTGTTTGCCTCTTCTCACAACTGGGGTTCCTGGGCTAGGCTGGCACAGAGCTCAGTTCAGGTCCTTTCTTTGGTATCTTGATATCGTTGGGAAGTCAGTGGAGAGCCCAGTGGCTGGGTCAGGGCAGGTTACTGGCGTTCAGCCACCCTCTGGGAAGGCCAGACAGACAGTGCTCCAGGGCTGTCAAAAGTCCCAGCACCAGATAGGTGAATAGTCTAACCAGCAAAAGGATCTTCTATTCCAGTCTTGCCCAAGTGGGTGTCCTCAGATGCATTGGACTACAGCTCCCATCACCCATAGCCAATGGTCATGCTGGATGAGAATGAGAGAAGTTGCAGTCCAACAATTCTGGAGGGCACTAGCTGTAAACACACACAAAAGCTATGTGTGTACATTTTCACACATATCACCTAAAGAATCATCCTGAGCCTGTTTTTTTTTTCTTTTTTTGCAAAATAAAAAAGATTTTGGTGATAAACGGCCACCCATCATAAACCTGACTCATCTCCTATTATCTTGTCATAGCAATATCAGGCAAAATATCCTACACAAAAGCATTGTGATCTCATATTTCTTCCAGTCTTTACCTGAAAGCCTCCAAGGAAGGCAATGTCAATTCCACAGTCTCTCCGGACTGCTTGTTCCATTTTATTTTACCCGTTTTTTTTTCAGCACATAATCCCCTGCATAAGAAACATCTCACAAATGCGCATCTAATGCAGGCATAATTCCTAAACTATTTCAGCCCCCTTCCTCTCTGTTACATAAAAACACCTTTGTACCACACAGCCTGTATGTGTGTGTACAACCTTCTCCATCATACAGAGATTGTGGAACTGCCATACAACACAAATGTGTATGTGGTTCCAGCCTCCAGGAGCATAAGCCTGCGTAGCAGTTTCATCCTGCACATTTCAAGCACACACCTCTTACGTTGTACGCACAAGGACAACCTTTGTGCCTCCTTCAACACAGCTGGCCTTACACGTGGTTGCATGTCTTTTGCTTCTCCCCACGTATGTCTTCTTGCATGCTTTATTTTGCCCAATCGACTGGTAACATATAACTGCTGGATTTAAGGAATGCTTTATGCGTATGTCTCCCACATAATCTGGCATATCCTGCAGCATTCTTAGAATACAGTGCAGATGGATGAGATACCATGAACGACTACCCTAATAATTTGCTGTAATGACACACATCAACTTCTCAGGCTGTCATGTGAGTTATTCCTAAACTCGTTGCCAGCATTTCCTGTAATTCACCTCCCAAGCAGTGACTACAGCATGTTTTATGTCATATATGCTCATCCTAAGACCCACATTGCTCATGTGTGAGAACCACGAACTCTAGCCATGGTTTAGTTAATCGCTCTTTCCAGAAGGGGAACCCAACATCTTAGTCTAGTTGGGCCAAGAATTTATTTCCTTCCACCCATGCTGTTGATGAGAAGGAAAAATGGGGAGCCACCAAGCTGCAAGGCACCGGCTTAAGAAGGCTAGCTTTCTGGCTATTGGAAGACATCTGCTCTTTATTTTTGTGAAATCTATTAGGTGGCTGGCACACTAACCTTTCATTGTGCTGTTTTAACATTTGTCACTTAGCCAGGTACTTATTGCCCTTCGCCTTTATAACCTTTTTGCTGATCACTTGTTTGGTGCAGTGCAGTATAAGATGCGGCAGTGCCAAGTAACCTCAAACCTATGTAAATTGTGCCAGAAGTTCAACTTTGCCTGGCTTTTCTCATCTTGGGCTCTTTCTAGAGCACTGGAATAAAAGATTCCTTAAGAAACCTGGGTAGGAGCTGGTGGGTGGTGCCATCTGTAACTCCTTTGAGGTCTGATATTAGACCAGCCACTCCATGCTGGTGTCCAAAGAGAATCTCTCTCTCTCTCTCTCTCTCTCTCTCTCTCTCTCTCTCTCTCTCTCTCTCTCTCGC